>NW_026782402.1:410000-480283 GCF_031769215.1 Ylistrum balloti | reverse complement strand
CAGTTAATATAAAGAACAAGTAGACACAGTTAATATAAAGTACAAGTAGACACAGTTAATAAAAAGTACAATTAGATACAGTTAATATAAAGTACAAGTAGACACAGTTAATATAAAATACAAGTAGACACAGTTAATAAAAAGTACAATTTGATACAGTTAATATAAAATACAAGTAGACACAGTTAATAAAAAGTACAAGTAGACACAGTTAATATAAAATACAAGTAGACACAGTTAATATAAAATACAAGTAGACACATTTAATAAAAATTACAAGTAGACACAGTTAATATAAAATACAAGTAGACACAGTTAATAAAAAAGTACAAGTAGACACAGTTAATATAAAGTACAAGTAGACACAGTTAATAAAAAGTACAATTAGACACAGTTAATATAAAATACAAGTAGACACAGTTAATAAAAAGTACAAGTAGACACAGTTAATATAAAGTACAAGTAGACACAGTTAATAAAAAGTACAAGTAGACACAGTTATAAAAAGTACAAGTAGACACAGTTAATATAAAGTACAAGTAGACACAGTTAATAAAAAGTACAATAAGATACAGTTAATAAAAAGTACAAGTAGACACAGTTAATAAAAAGTACAAGTAGACACAGTTAATAAAAAGTACAAGTAGACACAGTTAATATAAAATACAAGTAGACACAGTTAATATAAAATACAAGTAGACACAGTTAATATAAAGTACAAGTAGACACAGTTAATATAAAATACAAGTAGACACAGTTAATATAAAGTACAAGTAGACACAGTTAATATAAAATACAAGTAGACACAGTTAATAAAAAGTACAATTAGATACAGTTAATATGAAGTACAAGTAGACACAGTTAATAAAAAGTTCAAGTAGACACAGTTAATATAAAATACAAGTAGACACAGTTAATATAAAATACAAGTAGACACAGTTAATATAAAGTACAATTAGATACAGTTAATATGAAGTACAAGTAGACACAGTTAATAAAAAGTTCAAGTAGACACAGTTAATATAAAATACAAGTAGACACAGTTAATATCAAGTACAAGTAGACACAGTTAATATAAAATACAAGTAGACACAGTTAATATAAAATACAAGTAGACACAGTTAATAAAAAGTACAAGTAGACACAGTTAATATAAAATACAAGTAGACACAGTTAATATAAAATACAAGTAGACACAGTTAATAAAAAGTACAAGTAGACACAGTTAATAAAAAGTACAATTAGATACAGTTAATATGAAGTACAAGTAGACACAGTTAATAAAAAGTTCAAGTAGACACAGTTAATATAAAATACAAGTAGACACAGTTAATATAAAATACAAGTAGACACAGTTAATATAAAGTACAAGTAGACACAGTTAATATAAAATACAAGTAGACACAGTTAATATAAAATACAAGTAGACACAGTTAATATAAAATACAAGTAGACACAGTTAATATAAAGTACAAGTAGACACAGTTAATATAAAATACAAGTAGACACAGTTAATATAAAGTACAAGTAGACACAGTTAATAAAAAGTACAAGTAGACACAGTTACTATAAAATACAAGTAGACACAGTTAATATAAAGTACAAGTAGACACAGTTAATATAAAATACAAGTAGACACAGTTAATAAAAAGTACAATTAGATACAGTTAATATTAAGTACAAGTAGACACAGTTAATAAAAAGTTCAAGTAGACACAGTTAATATAAAATACAAGTAGACACAGTTAATATAAAATACAAGTAGACACAGTTAATATAAAGTACAAGTAGACACAGTAAATATAAAATACAAGTAGACACAGTTAATATAAAATACAAGTAGACACAGTTAATATAAAATACAAGTAGACACAGTTAATATAAAGTACAAGTAGACACAGTTAATAAAAAATACAATTAGATACAGTTAATATAAAATACAAGTAGACACAGTTAATATAAAATACAAGTAGACACAGTTAATAAAAAGTATATGTAGACACAGTTAATATAAAATACAATTAGATACAGTTAATATAAAGTACAAGTAGACACAGTTAATATAAAATACAAGTAGACACAGTTAATATAAAGTACAAGTAGACATAGTTAATAAAAAGTACAATTAGATACAGTTAATATAAAATACAAGTAGACACAGTTAATAAAAAGTACAAGTAGACACAGTTAATATAAAATAGAAGTAGACACAGTTAATATAAAATACAAGTAGACACAGTTAATAAAAAGTACAAGTAGACACAGTTAATATAAAATAGAAGTAGACACAGTTAATATAAAATACAAGTAGACACAGTTAATAAAAAGTACAAGTAGACACAGTTAATATAAAATACAAGTAGACACAGTTAATAAAAAGTACAAGTAGACACAGTTAATATAAAGTACAAGTAGACACAGTTAATAAAAAGTACAAGTAGACAGAGTTAATATAAAGTACAAGTAGACACAGTTAATAAAAAGTACAATTAGACACAGTTAATATAAAATACAAGTAGACACAGTTAATAAAAAGTACAAGTAGACACAGTTAATAAAAAGTACAATTAGACACAGTTAATATAAAATACAAGTAGACACAGTTAATAAAAAGTACAAGTAGACACAGTTAATAAAAAGTACAATTAGACACAGTTAATATAAAATACAAGTAGACACAGTTAATATAAAGTACAAGTAGACACAGTTAATAAAAAGTACAAGTAGACAGAGTTAATATAAAATACAAGTAGACACAGTTAATAAAAAGTACAATTAGATACAGTTAATATAAAATACAAGTAGACACAGTTAATAAAAAGTACAAGTAGACACAGTTAATATAAAATAGAAGTAGACACAGTTAATATAAAATACAAGTAGACACAGTTAATAAAAAGTACAAGTAGACACAGTTAATATAAAATAGAAGTAGACACAGTTAATATAAAATACAAGTAGACACAGTTAATAAAAAGTACAAGTAGACACAGTTAATATAAAATACAAGTAGACACAGTTAATAAAAAGTACAAGTAGACACAGTTAATATAAAGTACAAGTAGACACAGTTAATAAAAAGTACAAGTAGACAGAGTTAATATAAAGTACAAGTAGACACAGTTAATAAAAAGTACAATTAGACACAGTTAATATAAAATACAAGTAGACACAGTTAATAAAAAGTACAAGTAGACACAGTTAATATAAAGTACAAGTAGACACAGTTAATAAAAAGTACAAGTAGACACAGTTATATAAAGTACAAGTAGACACAGTTAATAAAAAGTACAAGTAGACACAGTTAATAAAAAGTACAATTAGATACAGTTAATAAAAAGTACAAGTAGACACAGTTAATAAAAAGTACAAGTAGACACAGTTAATAAAAAGTACAAGTAGACACAGTTAATATAAAATACAAGTAGACACAGTTAATATAAAGTACAAGTAGACATAGTTAATATAAAGTACAAGTAGACACAGTTAATATAAAGTACAAGTAGACACAGTTAATAAAAAGTACAATTAGATACAGTTAATAAAAAGTACAAGTAGACACAGTTAATAAAAAGTACAAGTAGACACAGTTAATATAAAGTACAAGTAGACACAGTTAATAAAAAGTACAATTAGATACAGTTAATAAAAAGTACAAGTAGACACAGTTAATAAAAAGTACAAGTAGACACAGTTAATATGAAGTACAAGTAGACACAGTTAATAAAAAGTACAATTAGATACAGTTAATAAAAAGTACAAGTAGACACAGTTAATAAAAAGTACAAGTAGACACAGTTAATATAAAGTACAAGTAGACACAGTTAATAAAAAGTACAAGTAGACACAGTTAATAAAAAGTACAAGTAGACACAGTTAATAAAAAGTACAAGTAGACACAGTTAATATAAAGTACAAGTAGACACAGTTAATAAAAAGTACAAGTAGACACAGTTAATAAAAAGTACAAGTAGACACAGTTAATATAAAATACAAGTAGACACAGTTAATATAAAGTACAAGTAGACACAGTTAATAAAAAGTACAAGTAGACACAGTTAATAAAAAGTACAAGTAGACACAGTTACTATAAAATACAAGTAGACACAGTTACTATAAAATACAAGTAGACACAGTTAATATAAAATACAAGTAGACACAGTTAATATAAAATACAAGTAGACACAGTTAATATAAAATACAAGTAGACACAGTTAATATAAAGTACAAGTAGACACAGTTAATAAAAAGTACAAGTAGACACAGTTACTATAAAATACAAGTAGACACAGTTAATATAAAATACAAGTAGACACAGTTAATATAAAATACAAGTAGACACAGTTAATATAAAATACAAGTAGACACAGTTAATATAAAATACAAGTAGACACAGTTAATATAAAGTACAAGTAGACACAGTTAATAAAAAGTACAAGTAGACACAGTTAATATAAAATACAAGTAGACACAGTTAATAAAAAGTACAAGTAGACACAGTTAATAAAAAGTACAATTAGATACAGTTAATATGAAGTACAATTAGACACAGTTAATAAAAAGTACAAGTAGACACAGTTAATATAAAATACAAGTAGACACAGTTAATATAAAATACAAGTAGACACAGTTAATATAAAATACAAGTAGACACAGTTAATATAAAGTACAAGTAGACACAGTTAATAAAAAGTACAAGTAGACACAGTTAATATAAAATACAAGTAGACACAGTTAATATAAAATACAAGTAGACACAGTTAATATAAAATACAAGTAGACACAGTTAATATAAAATACAAGTAGACACAGTTAATATAAAATACAAGTAGACACAGTTAATATAAAATACAAGTAGACACAGTTAATATAAAATACAAGTAGACACAGTTAATATAAAATACAAGTAGACACAGTTAATATAAAATACAAGTAGACACAGTTAATATAAAATACAAGTAGACACAGTTAATATAAAATACAAGTAGACACAGTTAATATAAAGTACAAGTAGACACAGTTAATAAAAAGTACAAGTAGACACAGTTAATATAAAATACAAGTAGACACAGTTAATAAAAAGTACAATTAGATACAGTTAATATGAAGTACAATTAGACACAGTTAATAAAAAGTACAAGTAGACACAGTTAATAAAAAGTACAAGTAGACACAGTTACTATAAAATACAAGTAGACACAGTTAATATAAAGTACAAGTAGACACAGTTAATATAAAGTACAAGTAGACACAGTTACTATAAAATACAAGTAGACACAGTTAATATAAAATACAAGTAGACACAGTTAATATAAAATACAAGTAGACATAGTTAATAAAAAATACAATTAGATACAGTTAATATGAAGTACAATTAGACACAGTTAATAAAAAGTACAAGTAGACACAGTTAATATAAAGTACAAGTAGACACAGTTACTATAAAATACAATTAGACACAGTTAATATAAAATACAAGTAGACACAGTTAATATAAAATACAAGTAGACACAGTTAATATAAAGTACAAGTAGACACAGTTAATATGAAGTACAATTAGACACAGTTAATAAAAAGTACAAGTAGACACAGTTAATAAAAAGTACAAGTAGACACAGTTACTATAAAATACAAGTAGACACAGTTAATGTAAAATACAAGTAGACACAGTTAATATAAAATACAAGTAGACACAGTTAATATAAAGTACAAGTAGACACAGTTAATATAAAATACAAGTAGACACAGTTAATATAAAATACAAGTAGACACAGTTAATATAAAATACAAGTAGACACAGTTAATATAAAGTACAAGTAGACACAGTTAATAAAAAGTACAAGTAGACACAGTTAATATAAAATACAAGTAGACACAGTTAATATAAAATACAAGTAGACACAGTTAATAAAAAGTATATGTAGACACAGTTAATATAAAATACAAGTAGACACAGTTAATAAAAAGTACAAGTAGACACAGTTAATATAAAGAACAAGTAGACACAGTTAATAAAAAGTACAATTAGATACAGTTAATAAAAAGTACAAGTAGACACAGTTAATAAAAAGTACAAGTAGACACAGTTAATATAAATAACAAGTAGACACAGTTAATAAAAAGTACAATTAGATACAGTTAATATAAAATACAAGTAGACACAGTTAATAAAAAGTACAATTTGATACAGTTAATATAAAATACAAGTAGACACAGTTAATAAAAAGTACAAGTAGACACAGTTAATATAAAATACAAGTAGACACAGTTAATATAAAATACAAGTAGACACAGTTAATAAAAAGTACAAGTAGACACAGTTAATATAAAATAGAAGTAGACACAGTTAATATAAAATACAAGTAGACACAGTTAATAAAAAGTACAAGTAGACACAGTTAATATAAAATACAAGTAGACACAGTTAATAAAAAGTACATGTAGACACAGTTAATATAAAATACAAGTAGACACAGTTAATAAAAAGTACAAGTAGACACAGTTAATATAAAGTACAAGTAGACACAGTTAATAAAAAGTACAAGTAGACACAGATAATAAAAAATACAATTAGATACAGTTAATAAAAAGTACAAGTAGACACAGTTAATAAAAAGTACAAGTAGACACAGTTAATATAAAGAACAAGTAGACACAGTTAATAAAAAGTACAATTAGATACAGTTAATATAAAGTACAAGTAGACACAGTTAATATAAAATACAAGTAGACACAGTTAATAAAAAGTACAAGTAGACACAGTTAATATAAAATAGAAGTAGACACAGTTAATATAAAATACAAGTAGACACAGTTAATAAAAAGTACAAGTAGACACAGTTAATATAAAATAGAAGTAGACACAGTTAATATAAAATACAAGTAGACACAGTTAATAAAAAGTACAAGTAGACACAGTTAATATAAAATAGAAGTAGACACAGTTAATATAAAATACAAGTAGACACAGTTAATAAAAAGTACAAGTAGACACAGTTAATATAAAATACAAGTAGACACAGTTAATAAAAAGTACAAGTAGACACAGTTAATATAAAATACAAGTAGACACTGTTAATAAAAAGTACAAGTAGACACAGTTAATATAAAGTACAAGTAGACACAGTTAATAAAAAGTACAAGTAGACACAGTTAATATAAAGTACAAGTAGACACAGTTAATAAAAAGTACAATTAGACACAGTTAATATAAAATACAAGTAGACACAGTTAATAAAAAGTACAAGTAGACACAGTTAATATAAAGTACAAGTAGACACAGTTAATAAAAAGTACAAGTAGACACAGTTATAAAAAGTACAAGTAGACACAGTTAATATAAAGTACAAGTAGACACAGTTAATAAAAAGTACAATTAGATACAGTTAATAAAAAGTACAAGTAGACACAGTTAATAAAAAGTACAAGTAGACACAGTTAATAAAAAGTACAAGTAGACACAGTTAATAAAAAGTACAAGTAGACACAGTTAATATAAAATACAAGTAGACACAGTTAATAAAAAGTACAAGTAGACACAGTTAATATAAAGTACAAGTAGACACAGTTAATAAAAAGTACAAGTAGACACAGTTATAAAAAGTACAAGTAGACACAGTTAATATAAAGTACAAGTAGACACAGTTAATAAAAAGTACAATTAGATACAGTTAATAAAAAGTACAAGTAGACACAGTTAATAAAAAGTACAAGTAGACACAGTTAATAAAAAGTACAAGTAGACACAGTTAATATAAAATACAAGTAGACACAGTTAATAAAAAGTACAAGTAGACACAGTTAATAAAAAGTACAAGTAGACACAGTTAATATAAAGTACAAGTAGACACAGTTAATAAAAAGTACAATTAGATACAGTTAAGACAAAGTACAAGTAGACACAGTTAATATAAAGTACAAGTAGACACAGTTAATATAAAGTACAAGTAGACACAGTTAATAAAAAGTACAATTAGATACAGTTAATAAAAAGTACAAGTAGACACAGTTAATAAAAAGTACAAGTAGACACAGTTAATATAAAATAGAAGTAGACACAGTTAATATAAAATACAAGTAGACACAGTTAATAAAAAGTACAAGTAGACACAGTTAATATGAAGTACAAGTAGACACAGTTAATAAAAAGTACAAGTAGACACAGTTAATATAAAGTACAAGTAGACACAGTTAATAAAAAGTACAATTAGACACAGTTAATATAAAATACAAGTAGACACAGTTAATAAAAAGTACAAGTAGACACAGTTAATATAAAGTTCAAGTAGACACAGTTAATAGAAAGTACAAGTAGACACAGTTATAAAAAGTACAAGTAGACACAGTTAATATAAAGTACAAGTAGACACAGTTAATAAAAAGTACAATTAGATACAGTTAATAAAAAGTACAAGTAGACACAGTTAATAAAAAGTACAAGTAGACACAGTTAATAAAAAGTACAAGTAGACACAGTTAATATAAAATACAAGTAGACACAGTTAATATAAAGTACAAGTAGACACAGTTAATATAAAGTACAAGTAGACACAGTTAATATAAAGTACAAGTAGACACAGTTAATAAAAAGTACAATTAGATACACTTAATAAAAAGAACAAGTACACACAGAACAAAAAGTACAAGTAGACACAGTTAATAAAAAGTACAAGTAGACACAGTTAATATAAAGTACAAGTAGACACAGTTAATATAAAGTACAAGTAGACACAGTTAATACAAAGTACAATTAGATACAGTTAATAAAAAGTACAAGTAGACACAGTTAATAAAAAGTACAAGTAGACACAGTTAATAAAAAGTACAATAAGATACAATTAATAAAAAGTACAAGTAGACACAGTTAATAAAAAGTTCAAGTAGACACAGTTAATATAAAATACAAGTAGACACAGTTAATATAAAATACAAGTAGACACAGTTAATATAAAGTACAAGTAGACACAGTTAATACAAAGTACAATTAGATACAGTTAATAAAAAGTACAAGTAGACACAGTTAATAAAAAGTTCAAGTAGACACAGTTAATATAAAATACAAGTAGACACAGTTAATATAAAATACAAGTAGACACAGTTAATGTAAAGTACAAGTAGACACAGTTAATATAAAATACAAGTAGACACAGTTAATATAAAATACAAGTAGACACAGTTAATATAAAATACAAGTAGACACAGTTAATATAAAGTACAAGTAGACACAGTTAATAAAAAGTACAAGTAGACACAGTTAATATAAAGTACAAGTAGACACAGTTAATAAAAAGATTATCTCTGCGCGTGCTGTAGTATATGTATGTTGTTTATGGACAAATGAATCTTTCCGTGAACGCGAATATCTCATTATTCATGCAAGAGTTTGGCTGGGCAGCATTCGGCATTGAGACTTAAGTTGGTCAGCACAAAGATTGCCGAGTGCTGAGCAGTCAAACTCATACAATAGATTAGTTGAGATATCATTGTCTACGGAACAGACTCATGTTTGCTTATACTTTTTAATAATCTTAAAAGCAAATAACAAATCGCAAGTTATACTGCAAAAATAATTCATCGTCTCATCGTCAAGTTCCAAGGAATTACGCATCGAAATTGATGAAGTTAACAATACACAACTTATTTTACATGAAAAAAATGGTTTCAGCTACAATTACACGAATGAGCTATGAAATGTATGTTACTCTGTCAGGTATTATCTAGACAATCCATAAACTCCTAAAAGTACACAAAAACTGTTTACGCCTGTATCTGTTACATGTAAAAATGAAGAACGTCAGTTACAAGATTTAAAAATAATATTTCTATTGCTTTTAAACAGAATTATTCGTGAAATGTGATATTACCTGAAAGCATATACATTTACTAATTCAGTATAAAAGAAGAGTTTGCCTGACATTTTTACGCTGAAGACTAGTTGAAAGACATTTATGGTGAATCAATTATTCATGTTTAGATATAGCGAGAAGCATGTATGTAAAGGTCACCTAATGCGCAGAGCAAAGATTTTAAAAACAAAAATATTAAATTAGAGTTGGGTATTTTATTCACTATATAGCGGAGTAAACAGAGATTTTAATCAAGTATTTGCTGTGCATCATTTCTTTAAATATTTATAACCGAGAACACCATAAAGTTGTAGAATAATACGTTACAAGTGGTCAACGTCTTGTTGCAAGCGGTAAGGTAAAGACATTCGACTTCAAAGAATATCCTAGTGATTGTCGCAGTTTTTTGACACTTCTTTTTTAATGTTTGGGTAGACTTGTGTATTTTACCCTTCTCAACAAGTGATGAAACACTTGTAACAGTATCTATCGATATTATATAAAATTAAAAACAAATTTATAATATTTTCTATAGTCTTTATGTCCATGCCGAAAGTATTGAAAGATAAGGTTGGGTTATGTAATATCTCAACCTCCGTTGATATAAACCTACATTGGTTAAAACCTTCAATGGTATAAACTTCCATTGGTATGAACCTCCATTGGAATAAACCGTCATTGGTATAAACCTTCATTGGTATAAACCTCCAATGGTATAAACCTTCATTGGTATAAACCTCCATTAGTATAAACCTTCATTGGTATAAACCTCCATTAGTATAAACCTTCATTGGTATAAACCTCCATTGGTATGAACCGTCATTGGTATAAAACCTCCATTGGTATGAACCGTCATTGGTATAAAACCTCAATTGGTATAAAACCTTCACTGGTATAAACCTCCATTGGTATAACCCTTCATTGGTATAAACCTCCATTAGTATAAACCTTCATTGGTATAAACCTCCATTGGTATAAACCTTCATTGGTATAAACCTCCATTAGTATAAACCTTCATTGGTATAAACCTCCATTGGTATAAACCTCCATTGGTATAACCCTTCATTGGTATAAACTTTCATTGGTATAAACCTCCATTGGTATAAAACCTTCATTGGTATAAACCTTCATTGGTATAAACCTCCATTGGTATAAAACCTCCATTGGTATAAACCTTCATTGGTATAAACCTTCATTGGTATAAACCTTCATTGGTATAAACCTCCATTGGTATGAACCGTCATTGGTATAAAACCTCCATTGGTATGAACCGTCATTGGTATAAAACCTCAATTGGTATAAAACCTTCACTGGTATAAACCTCCATTGGTATAACCCTTCATTGGTATAAACCTCCATTAGTATAAACCTTCATTGGTATAAACCTCCATTGGTATAAACCTTCATTGGTATAAACCTCCATTAGTATAAACCTTCATTGGTATAAACCTCCATTGGTATAAACCTCCATTGGTATAACCCTTCATTGGTATAAACTTTCATTGGTATAAACCTCCATTGGTATAAAACCTTCATTGGTATAAACCTTCATTGGTATAAACCTCCATTGGTATAAAACCTCCATTGGTATAAACCTTCATTGGTATAAACCTTCATTGGTATAAACCTTCATTGGTATAAACCTTCATTGGTATAAAACCTCCATTGGCAGTCTTTGTAGCTATTTCTAGTCTACTATAATTAATAACGTATGCTATATATTGTCGACACCTGAGGGAGTATTATCTCATTACATTGATGGGTTAGCATAAACATGGGTGTAAACGATGTGATTCATTTCCTAATGGTATATAATGTTCTATGAAGCATCATATGAGATAAAGGTCAGGGATAATTCGATTTTATCGATCAGACGATTATGTACCCTTAGGGCGAGGAAGTTCATTTTGTTGAGGTCACTAACAAGGCTGCTTGATATTTTAGGAGCTGAACTACTTACCGGAAGCTACATTTCCTTATTAGAGTTATCATTCATATAGGGATGCACTTGTCTTCTCACAAGCAAATACGACTTTTCTAGAACATCACTTCACAACACAAAGCTAATTCGCGGACACTTAATTTCGTGGATCAATACAGCTTAAAAATTTACTTTCACATATCTCAACAGTTCGTTAACAAATGAAGTACATATGGAGTAAGCAAAGAAAATAACCCCACACGAAATTTAATTATTTTGCAGAAACAAAAGTCAATAACGTTTTGTAACTTAAAACAAATTTAAAGATCAAATATACAATGCGGAAAATCGTAATAATAAAATTGCTCGGTAATTTGACTTATCGATTCGTTTATTTCAAACCGATTCTCATGGTAAAGACGTGCCATTTCTTCGATTAGCCTAGATTTACATGGCAGTATCTTAGATGAAATATCATCCTGGTGCGTAAACAAAGGTTTTCATTAACTTACCGTTGTCCAAGCCTTGCCTTTGCTTCATTCGATTCGGAGTTTAAAGAACTCTTGTAATGACATGACTGCCCTCTCTTCTTGTTTGAAGAAATATTTAGGTTAAAGTTATCAAATTTTCAGAAAAGAGTCGATGCTGTTAAAACGTTAATTGTAAAAAGTTACATTCTTTGGCCTTCTTATAGCAAGGGATTATATAATCGTCTGGGATAGAAAGCTTTGGAAACAAATGTTAAGTTGGTAGAGTTGAATAGGGTGAGTGACTATTAGAATATATTGAAAATAACCAGACATGAAAGGAAGGCATTGCTGGAAGTATCTTATGTCAAGAATTATCGGGACTCCGCTGTTAACACAACAACTATTATCAAAGTTTAAACAGTAAACTTCATATGTAGACATTTTAAGCTCTTTTGTCAACGGCAATTTTCGGGTATTCAATCACAGATAAACTGATTCTCTAGTTCATCTTATTTCAAAGTTCCATTTAAAGTATTCAAGTTCTGCATAACGGGTGTATACATGAATGTGTGTCAAGTTTTGCGAGGGTGATTTTGAGACAAAATATAGTTTTAAGTATAGGTTGTGATATGATTACTAGAATGCAGAAAATATCTCTCTGGGATGTATGGTTAATAAGATGTACCGTTCTAGCAGAAAATGAGGAGAAAATAGAAATCCAAAAAGTTTTATCCAAACGTTGTGTATAAGGACGTAGAAGACAAATCCTGAACTATATTTCCGGTTTCCTTAAAAACTCAGTACCAACATTTTTACCTGATATATATTTTCAGGGTATCTTGTCTGTCTGATCGTCCTACAATATCAGATTCAGATCCTCTGCTGAACTGAATATTTTACTAAAAAATTTCAGCTATGCATGATAATCAATGAATGCTGACTGTTTAAAATTCAATAACCTGGACTATAGTATATTCTCGTTCCAATATCAAGTGGGTCGTTTGTTGAATCCTAAATCGTTTTATGTAGATACCGTGTAATGTGTTTTCAGGACTTTTAACAAAAAAAAAAAAAAAAACGAAATCAGGATTAAATAGGCCAATAATCTTTAGCATCTTTATTTCGTCTTGTGTTTCATTTAATCATTTCCGTTGAGTATACATTTCCTTGCTTCAAGTCACTCACTAATTACAAGGGTTAATATCACTGGATTTATTCCAAAGTCTCTTTCCAACACTATATGGCTATCATCTCCATGATCGCAATCTTTATTGATATGAAAGTGTGATATAATAGGTGAGTATAGTTTACCTACATAGATATCATATTGATTTAGCAATTTTGGTAAAGACAAAAAAAATTGAACGCCTCAGAACTCGTTGTATTTGAATCAATTGGTATCTGACGTTAACAAAACTCTCCGTTTGTAGTACTCATTGACAAATTTAAATCAAAATCCTGCGTTAATTCTTTTGCTGTGAGAAAACAAATTTCTCGTATCTGCCAGATCGTTCACTCTTGATTCAAGACCCACAATTAATTGACAAGTCTCAGAATAAAGTGTTATCTATAATTTTGTCATAGAATTTTCCAGATATAAATCAATATAAATCATTTTAGAATCGGAGAATGTATCTTCATACCTAACTACCTCTATCTATGAATATTCATATTTATCAAAAGGTAAGCTTTCTCACATCCTGGAGGATTTTTCAATTATATTTATGCTATGACATTTTTTATTTGTGTGGATGCGCGTCAATTCTAATTATTAAACACAATCATATTGACATACATAAAATTAATGTATAGGTAAAGACTGATTATTACGTCAAAATTTACCACAGGTAAAACCATATCACATCTGTGTTTCACAAGTTAAATTCAACTATAAATCGTAAATGTATGTGTCTGTTTCTTATAACATACCTGATTTAAATAAAATTTTCACCCAAATTTATTCACTTGGATAACATTGATAACGAAGACCTATTGAATCCAGAGCGGTTAATAAAGTCAAAATATTGTCTGAATATTGGAGAATAAATGACGTTCATGTGGGAGTACAGATATTCTACACATGATCTCGTCTCCCTAATGTTATTTTGGGGTTGGAGAACCACAGCCTAGCCACGCACTTGCTTTCTTTTTCGGATACCCCGGCAACACTCTTCTGTAGTCATCCACTTTGAAATAACTGAAAATTTAACGTTGGCCCAGTTTTTACTTCAAAACAATATCGACAACATGAGAAAGTCATCTTAGAAACGTTATCATCATCAGACAAACGTTGACAAAATGTAAAACACAGAAAAGATAATTACAAATGATAGACCGATTTTACGGTCGAGATAAATTAATTATTTCAGTTAAACTCGCATGAAAGCATAACATTAATTTCTATATATATAAACTATATTTTAAGAAAATAAAATATCATCTCTCACAGAGCTAAAATCAAGCAACGAGCAATTTTTCAACACATACCTAATAGATTCTTATTTTCAGTACATTCATATGCTATAAAAAGACACAAGAAAATGAATTATTCTGTCGCAAAATCATTGAAGTCAAAAGTTTGATATGATAAAAAAAATGTTTGCATACTTGTGTCCTTTGAAGAAATATGTATAACGGTTGTAACGAATGGCAGCCTCTACATTGGTGGGAACTCCGCGGAAGAAACTCGATATAGGTTTGGGATAACCACGAGGAGGTTTTGTGTATCCTTCCGCCCAAACACTGTACTCAGATCCCTGTTAAAGAATACAGATATGGGTGTGTTTAATACACTTACAGTAAGGAGACAATCAGGCGAGTTCAACGAATTATGAAATTAGAGATTATTAACATGCGGAATATACACATGCACTTGATGTTGTTTTTATTAATAAATTATCGATTTTATTAATAAATTACCGAATATATAAAAATTACGAATCATGGTGCTAGTGCACATCCCCATCCAGATTTTTATATTTCTTTCCATCACTTTCCATTTTCCCCAGTCGCTTCCTATGCTTTAAAACGTATGTCTCTAATACCAAAGACGAAACAGCTGTATGACACAGTTAACATGTTTGCCTCTACTGTATCTAATTTCAAACTTGTATTAAAAGGTGTTGTTCATTTGTTTGTCATTTGTACAGTCTTTATTCGGATTCCTATGAGAATTTCATCATCTGTATTTAATAGTTCCGATGACAATATCACAAAACACACTGAGTAACTTTTTATACAGTGTAAGGACTGTTCGAGTCATGAAGAAATATATATAGATTAAACATCCCACTATTTATATGAATTAATACGTGGTATGCAAAAATTTGGAAAACATGCGACTAAGTCCTAAGGATAGTTCATCCCCTGTAATCATAAAGGATTGTGCTGAAGAAACGCACAAGAATAGCACATATTCAATGCAAACTTATTATATCATATTATTCAAACTGCAACATATAGCTGAATGAACAGTTTCGGCATTACGCCGTAGTGAAATAACCATTCTAGCGAAGTTTATCAGCAATAAGCAATGTAACCGACATACAATTGGTATAAGCAATATATATATATATAGCATCACAATAAACTAAGTTACCTTGAACAAGTAAACGAATCCATCACGCCAAAGAACAGCGGCCTTGGCATTCCTGTACCAGTTGTCTTCCCCTTTGATGACCTTTGGGTACCCTCTGTCTAACTGTCCTCGGGTATACCGCCAAAATCTATAACCTACAAAAAGTTAAAATTTTAAGTAAAATTATTTAATATGAATAAATTCATCGTTAGAGATTTTTATAGCATACGTATTATTTACGAAACATATGTCTTCAACATTTCAAAATCGAATTGTTTCAGAATCAGAAATTACACATTCACTTCTTTTCCCCTTCCGTTTGGACGAGTTATTACAGTAGCAACAGTATAGAATATGCAAACAGTATCTGAATGTATGAAGATTCTTTTTTTTGTATTTCGTCTAATTCTTTCACTATTTGGGAATGTACATCTCTTTCTTACTTTTTCATTAAATTATTATCTTGTACATTCCCTTCGATCAGTTATTGATTTCTGTTTAGACACAGTGTAGGAGCAACCTTTTGACTACATTTCATGACCAAATTAAATCTTTAGCTCTCAATTTGTTAGCCGTAAAATTGTATACAAATAGCCGTTAAACAAAATCAATACCTAATATATCATTGAAATATTTTGGAATGTATTACCACAGTTCTGTCAGTTTTGTGTTGCCTTTCATTTGTTCTGAATAATATCGAAACTTACAAAATACGATTGATTGTTTTGAATCCATATATGGAATATATACAAATTAAATATCGTTTAAAATGATATGACGTCATTCCAGTAGAGCGTTAATAACTAACCTTTGAAGAAATAAAGTCGTTGGTTTCTCGCTTTGACAATAGCCCCTGGGTTTTTCGGTGCTTTCTTATATATTCTCCGGATGTATCGCCCTCTCTCGACACCATTGGCGTTCGATCGAAACTTGTAAACCTTAGTTCCTCGTACAGCATAAACACGACGATCGTCTCCTGTTTAAACATTAAAATAAAGTCTACAGAAACCAAGGGTCCTTTTCTTGTTTTACTTTTACGCCAATAACGCGGTAACTTTTCGTTTAATTATAAGCAATATTTTCAAGATTGTGTAGAAGACTGTACAAAAGACACACAAGTGAATGCCACGTTTTAATAATTTATAGTTAGATAGCAAGTTGACGTTATTTCTGTTTTAGTTATGAAAAAATAATCATGCATATTTAGAAGTACTTTTAACTGCAGGAAGTAGATTGAATCGTCACCTTCTACGTGACATGCTATCAAGACTCGAAATGAGATATTCAATCAAAGGTTTTGTGCATGTGGTATAAAAAAAACCATCAAAGCATAATATATTTACATCACACAGAACATGTTATATTTACATCATACAGGACGTGTTATATCTACATCAGACAGGACGTGTTATATCTACATCATACATGACATGTTATATCTACATCATAGAGGACGTGTTATATCTACATCATACAGGACGTGTTATATCTACATCACACAGAACATGTTATATCTACATCATACAGGACGTGTTATATCTACATCATACAGAACGTGTTATATCTACATCAGACAGGGCGTGTTATATCTACATCATACAGAACATGTTATATCTACATCATACAGGACGTGTTATATCTACATCATACAGGACGTGTTATATCTACATCATACAGGACGTGTTATATCTACATCATACAGGACGTGTTATATCTACATTATACAGGACGTGTTATATCTACATCATACAGAACATGTTATATCTACATCATACAGGGCGTGTTATATCTACATCATACAGAACGTGTTATATCTACATCATACAGGACGTGTTATATCTACATCATACAGGACGTGTTATATCTACATCATACAGGACGTGTTATATCTACATCATATGTTATATCTACATCATACAGGACGTGTTATACCTACATCATACAGAACATGTTATATCTACATCATACAGGGCGTGTTATATCTACATCATACAGATTATGTTATATCTACATCATAAAGGACATGTTATATCTACATCATACAGGACGTGTTATATCTACATCATAGAGGACATGTTATATCTACATCATACAGGACGTGTTATATCTACATCATACAGAACATGTTATATCTACATCATACAGGGCGTGTTATATCTACATCATACAGAACATGTTATATCTACATCACACAGAACATGTTATATCTACATCATACAGGACGTGTTATATCTACATCATAGAGGACATGTTATATCTACATCATACAGGACGTGTTATATCTACATCATACATGACATGTTATATCTACATCATAGAAGTGTTATATCTACATCATACAGTGTTATATCTACATCATACAGGACGTGTTATATCTACATCATACAGGACGTGTTATATCTACATCATACAGGACGTGTTATATCTACATCATACAGGACGTGTTATATCTACATCATACAGGACGTGTTATATCTACATCATACAGAACATGTTATATCTACATCATACAGGGCGTGTTATATCTACATCATACAGAACATGTTATATCTACATCATAAAGGACATGTTATATCTACATCATACAGGACATGTTATATCTACATCATACAGGACGTGTTATATCTACATCATACAGAACATGTTATATCTACATCATATAGGGCGTGTTATATCTACATCATACAGAACATGTTATATCTACATCATAAAGGACATGTTATATCTACATCATACAGGACGTGTTATATCTACATCATAGAGGACATGTTATATCTACATCATACAGGACGTGTTATATCTACATCATACATGACATGTTATATCTACATCATAAAGGACATGTTATATCTACATCATAAAGGACATGTTATATCTACATCAGACAGAACATGTTATATCTATATCATACAGGACATGTTATATCTACATCATAGAGGGCGCGTTATATCTACATCATACAGGGCGTGTTATATCTACATCATACAGAACATGTTATATCTACATCATACAGGGCGTGTTATATCTACATCATAAAGGACGTGTTATATCTACATCAGACAGGACACGTGATATCTACATCAGACAGGGCGTGTTATATCTACATCATACAGAACATGTTATATCTACATCATACAGGACGTGTTATATCTACATCAGACAGGACGTGTTATATCTACATCATACAGAACATGTTATATCTACATCATACAGAACGTGTTATATCTACATCATAGAGGGTGTGTTATATCTACATCATACAGGACGTGTTATATCTACATCAGACAGAACATGTTATATCTACATCATAAAGAGCGTGTTATATCTACATCATACAGAACGTGTTATATCTACATCATACAGAACGTGTTATATCTACATCATACAGGGCGTGTTATATCTACATCATACAGAACATGTTATATCTACATCATACAGGACGTGTTATATCTACATCATACAGAACGTGTTACGTGTTATATCTACATCATACAGGACGTGATATATCAACATCATACAGAACATGTTATATCTACATCATACAGGACGTGTTATATCTACATCATACAGAACGTGTTATATCTACATCATACAGGACGTGTTATATCTACATCATACAGGACGTGTTATATCTACATCATACAGGACGTGTTATATCTACATCATACAGGACGTGTTATATCTACATCAGACAGGACACGTTATATCTACATCAGACAGGGCGTGTTATATCTACATCACACAGGACATGTTATATTTACATTATGTTATATCTACGTTAAAAATAACATATTACTGACTCATTATTTCAGTTTTATTCGATTTGGTCTGTGTAATGGTTTAGTTAGTGGGTGACAAGAATTGTGAGGACATATCAGTCGATGACTTTTTGTGAATCTAAGATAACAATTGACCTTCTTGAGATCGATTTATATTCCTCAGCGGTGAAATGATACAGTCTATAAGAGTTAGTTACCGGTAAAAATGTCGTCAAACTTTAGACTGCAATCAGTTCCCTGCGGGGCAGTAGTGGTAGTTGGTCTTCTTGTCGGGCGTACGGTTCGCCTTGGAGGACGTGTGGGTGAACCACCGCTTGTGCGAGCACCTATCAAATTACCAATTAATATCATAATATGTACGTGAGATTTGGAGACCTTGTCGGTATGTACATTATAAAATCCAACAATTACTACCAGAATGATATTATGGCAGATTCAGTGGTAGACTGGCATGTGATTTTCAAAGCATCACCCAATGGGTGATTCATCAGTTGATAGTTCTGATTTTAATTACCGCACGTGACGATATTTGAAAATCTAAACAATTTTCTCTAGTTTTCAATCAATGTAGATATTCAGAGCCGTTCAATATAAGACACCGCTAATCTTACTTCTTCGAACAAGACATGTGAACAGATGTACCAGTTCTGATGATTTGGGGTAATTTTGTAATGGAAACTGTGTTCCTGGCTTTCATCAAAAGTTGGTTGAATAAATTTTGATATATTCTACTTTTCTTCCATATTTTCACTCTTTATTCTGTTAAATCTCCAACCAAAGTTTGATTATGGCACTGTCACAATATTTATATGACGTAACTATTTTGTGTTTTCCCAAAGAAAATGAATTTGTTGCAACCAATATTGCATGGACTCTAGGCTATTATACAACTTCATCCAAATGCTCAAAAATGTATTTTAAGTCCTTACCCTTAAAACGACGACCTGTCAAAGATTTAATACAACAACATTATCACACATTTGTCAACACTCTCCTTTGTTAATTTGTATGTACAATAAGAGGTATGCGCGTTACCGTAAATGCTCTGGATAGCCTGTATGTCGTCGTTGGCCAGCCCATAGTTAGGGTCATATCCAGCATAGTACGGAGCCATTAAGGCCCCTGGTACGTTAGAATGACCTATTCCTAGAGCGTGACCAAACTCGTGAGCCGCCACGATCTCAAGGTTGGTACCCTCAGATGTTCCGAGCGTCCATTGCTCTGAGTCATCAAAATGAGTGTCTCCGGAAATGTCTCCGGAACCGGGGAAGAACGCATGCGCTAGAGTGCCTCCTGTAAGAAACGAAAATTGAAATTGAAACTGTCATCGAGTTTTACACATAATAAGGGAGAAATGTTGAAGAGAAGAAAAACAAACATTTTAAACAAGGATTCGTACGAATGAATCGCACCTTTCAATATGAATTGAGAAACATTTACCTTAAATACCGAATATTGCCTGAAACTCCAGCAAAAAGATGTTCTTCACAAAAGAAGTCTTCCTTGATGACATAGCAAGGTAAAAAAGTATCAAGCCAAAGATTTCTTTGAGAACATCAATATCGATTTGGGGAAAAAAAATGTTAAAATAAAAAAGGGGAGATGAATCAATCCCATTTAATTTGTTTTCTTTTGATATCTTGAAACAAAATATGTAAATGGAACGGGATCTCTATTTCAAAGGTTTTAGTTATAGCATGCATGTTTATGGCAAAACATGAAATAAAAACTCCTCCGTAAGAACTCGTCATCCTGCAAATTTCCATACATTATTTAAAAGACAGGTGAATGAAGCATATTAAAATTAATCTAAAAACAGATGCTGAATATTAAGAAAAACTCATCAGTTTACCTCGTCGATCAAATGGATAATTGTCCCCATGATTTCCCGTGCCGTAGCTGATCAGAATATCGGCATTTCTTCCGGACACCTCCCGGAAGTTGATATTGGCATGCGCTGACCACTTTGACAACGCATTTGAAATAGCTCTCCTGTTAATAAATCATTATTATAAAAGAGCCCATTAATTTGTTAACTATATAATATTTATGCTGGTCAATTTACATTGAGAAAAAAAATCCCATTATATAAGATTTTTCCATTTGGAAAGTAAAAATCATCAGCTCAAACACAAAAAACAAAAACAAACACATATCCTTGGTGACGAAACTAGGTGCTTGTGACAAGTAAGATTTCCACTACTCCATGAGAACCTTCTACAAACGTTTTAATTAAAGATGGAGGTCTGCAATCGACTTTAAAACTCATTTCTTTTATTTTTTTTATTACTTCCTTGTGATGACGTACCGTTGTTGGCCTTGTTCGAGCTGCCTTGTGTACCCTACAAACGAGTACGTCACCGTCGATTTATCCCATTTCGTTCCTGTAAAAAAAAGTACTCAATTAACTACTGTGTCAATAAAATCTATCAGAGATCACCGAATCCACTGCTGGTGAAAGGATTTTAGGCTGTTAAAAATTGTTAAAATAAGAAATTACACTACAAACTCCGCCATTTTTTTTTATTTGTACAAACATTACTTCGAGGAAAATAATTTTAAAAGTAATTTATATCTTGTGTTTATATAACTGATACAATTCAAATGAATAATCGAAAGGATTAGAAATAAATATCTTTGATCAACTTTAAACTGAAATGATTTTTTTTTATTCGTTCATTGTTCATTGGGTCATTCAACTATGTTGGTCCTAAAGTTTCCCTAGTATAATTTCACTTTGTTGACGGATATCCGCTACCATCAATTGATTTCTGCAGTTAACCAATGAGTGCCTGACAGACTGTACTTAATGTCAATGGGTACGTAACCTAGGTGACGAACCAAAACAATGACGTCCGTTGGGACCCATAATGCATTTGCAGTTTGATGACAACAGAAATATTACAGATCTCTTAAAAAGCTAAACTGATACTTAAGATGATAATTTAAAAAGGAAAAGAACTTGTAACAAGTTTCAGTGATTAGATAGATCTGTTTTAGACTTCGTCAGGTCGTGGAGATAATTTCTTCACACTTCTTACCTGTATCTATGGTGGCCATAGCTTGATATTAAACTCTGACAAACACGGCATCACATATATAGATTTAACCCTGTCACTTTTAATACATAACTTTGTGCAAGGCTAAATTGCGCTCAATTCGGGCATATTAAACAGTCGTAAAACTTACATATGTTAATTAAAATAGTACACAAGTCAAATCCGAAAGAAATTTAAGAAAAACCCACATGGTCGAGCAGATAACTCTATACCTTTTCATGTGCGTTCAGAGAGTCGAACCCCGGACGTGGAAGTGAAAGGCGCATGTGTTACCACTGTGCCATCCGACTGTTGATAAAACGAGAAATTGATTTCTCGTACTAACCTACTGCATAGAACTCGAGAGGTCCCCCAGGCTGTCTTCGTTTCCTTGGAGGGACTAAATCCTTGACCCCACATCTTTCACCAGACATCTTTTTAACGGTTCGTTTGTCTAGTTGTCCGGTCTCTGGTAGGCCAGCAACTTTCTGGAAATGTCTGTAATATACACATACCCTTGGAGTGTTCATTGCGCTTTCTAAATATTCAAAAGTCAACACGTTTTGTTTTGTTTTGCATCAGTATATGGCTTTGTTTAATGGTCTTTTCTGACAGTTTGATCATTCGCTTTATATATATAGATATATATATATCACCAAAATACCGATATGTCAACGGATTACCTAGGTTATGTTCAACATTTTTTTTCAATTTTTAGAAACATGGAATAAAGTACTTTTAAAATGATCTCAGAACAGATATGAGTTTTGTATTATGTGAAATCATAAATTATATTTCATTGGAATCATATTAGCGAAGATTTTCAAAATCATATATTAATCTTGTTTACGTGAATTGTGGATAAAGTGTACACATATAATCAACAAAAGAGAAATCCACTCAAAAAATGAATGATTTTACATTACTACAAAAAACAGAATCAAGTTTCCGATGCTGGAAAAAACACTGTTAGAATGAATTGTTTTGAACTGTGTAATTGTTTATACATTGATATAGATAGTAGTACTTTACCAGGTGTATCATTAGCTATAAATGACCTTCGTGAAGTTTATAGAATAGTATATAAAACATATCCTTTGTTTATAATATGTTACCTAATTGCCCTCTCGCGATCCTCTGGGCTGTGAGCTGTTCCATCCGGCTTAGAAGACGCTTCGTCAAGGTAACCAAAATCTTCGAAAAATTTCTGTGGAGAAAAAAAAAACTTTGCCTAAATTAAAGTACCCGTATTTGTTGCAAGGTTGTAAAATACATGAAGATGATCAGATAATTATGGCGAGGGTTTGTTAATAAAGACAGTCAATAACACTTTTATTCATATCAAGTTTAACTCTACAAAATGTGCATCATGAATTTTATTTTCCCTTCTGTTATTGACCGACATTCTTTCGGTGCTAATAAGTGTGTGCGTAGATCTTACGCAGTATTTCCGTTTTACTCGGTAGGCTCTTTCTACGGAACCAGGGAAGGGACATCGGTAAAAAATGTTAATCCGAGGTCTCGGTTTAGCAATCTGTAGTCTCGATATAAGTAATTCGAGGTCTCGGTTTAAATGATCCGTGGCCTCGGTTTAAATACAGCCTTTATTAAACAATTATACCATTTGTAGATACGTAAAGAATATGCACTGACTGTTTCATTTAACTGAAATAATGGTTTACCTAATGGGTTTGGCAGTGATCGCCCTCAAGTGTCTCTAAATTATCAAAGGAAGTTAATTATCAGTTAAGTTGGACGTCATTTGTAGCTTTCATGGTCAGATGTTTGCATCTTATGGATGAGCATGATTTTACAGTAAAACAGTCTATGGAAATTACTGATCAATTTGCTTAATGGGTACCAACTTCCGAAAAAGGGGAGATAACCGAACTACGAACGCATGTTGAAATATCTATCATGTTGTTTAAGAGGGATAGCGGGTAGATTTTTGTGTGCCCAATGGGGCATAACTTTCGGAAGAGGGGAGATAACCAAATCTGACTGTGCTCCATGCGTTTGTCCTATGATACAGGTATAATCAACGTCAACATGAAATGATAAAAGACAGCATTCTGAACCACAAAGCCACAGAGCCACTAAACCGAGGCCACGGATTAGTAAACAGAGACCACGAATTACTAAACATGGGCCACGGATTGCTAAACCGAGGCTTCGCATTCAAGACCAAAAAAAAACTGATGTCCCTTCCGGGGCACCGTATCTTTCTCATAAGATGATACAGCAATGGTGGACGGATGTAAACTATCGGAAGACTGACAAATAACAACAACATATTGTATATAGTTAACAATAGGTTCAGTTCGATGTAGTTTCAGTGATGTAGACAAACATGTATTCAGATTTCTTCCTTTGAATATCCACACAACACTTAAAAACATTCGATGTACAATATTCATTTATAACCATTTGCATATATAAAATAGAAATAGAGTTATGTTTAGAATACATAATATATCGTTAAAGTTTATGGTAAAAATGTTCTACAAATAACACTGAAATACAAACTCACTACTTACCAAATGAAAACAAAATATAGCTTATACATTTTTTAAAGAAATGGACAGTAAGACAAGCTTTTACAGAAAGGCAATTGTATTCCAATTTGTAGATGACATTCTCCATATATACATATATATAAATATCAAATATATTTAATGGCACGTTCTCTGAATGAGAGCCAAGACATTGACGGCAAACCCAGTCGGTTGTAGAACAAAAATATGGCTTATACATTTTTAAAGAAATGGATAGTAAGACAAGCTATTACAGAAGGGCAATTGTATTCCAATTTGTAGATGACATTCTCCATATATACATATATACCAATATCAAATACATGTAATGGCATGTTCTCTAAATGAGAGCCAAAACAGTGACGGTAACCCCAGCCGGTTAAAGACGCATCGGACTGGTCAAAATGACGGAATGGGAAATAGAACATATGCTTGCTTTGCATTTAATTAAAGCAGTGCTTGTGATGTCATTTATAAACCAATGTGGTATTTTTACTTTCTCATTTAAAGGCAATGTACAAAAAACAGCTTTTCGGCAACATGCACGTTCGAATATGAAACAATACTTGCGCAATCTTATTATAGTTTATCACATCAAACCACGACAATAGTATACAGGTACATATTGGGAATTGATATTGTAATGTCTGTATGACATAAGAAGTGTGTTTTCCACGATAATACCAGCCTAATTGATGTGTTGTGTTTAGTATATTTAGGCATAACGAAGCACGACTATTTTGATTCATCCCTCAGTTTTTTTTATGCTGGAACCAATCTGGCAGATTTTAAAATGTTTGAAAAAATAAAAACTTTAAAATTGTCAGGATACTCATTTTGTTTAAATAACTGCGCTCAACGTCTCCGATAATGTCCAGAATAAGACAATACATTATACGTATATAGCCATAACGGGAATAATCTAATTCTGGTGTTAACAGTTAAACCACACAACGATACACAAGTGTTTTGTTTATTGTTTATTGTTTTTGTTTTTAACGTTCACTAGAGGTCTTATCAACCCTTGAATGAGAAGATGTTTTTAATGTTATTGCTTTGTCTCTGATGTACACTATCCAAAATTAACAAAGATGCTGACATTTCATGTTACTAATGTAACGACCATTGCGAAAACAGGTTTGAAACTTGTGAATCTTTATATAGAGAAATGCCGCTGGTGGCAGACTAGAAATCAGATTTTCACAAAATAACAAGGCACACCTTTGTCGTTAACACACCATAAAAGTGTTTTCGTACATTTCAATATTATCAATTTATTCCCGTCAACGGTATTACGTAACATAAAATGAAATGATGTATCTGTCCAGATTTAAGTTAAAAAAAAAAGATTAAGGAGTTATTTCAACACATAGATATCCTAAAACTTTGATAATTATAATATTATAATTGCGCTGTCTGATTCATAATAACATTCTCAAATGACATTAGATTAATAATGCTGTACATGAGAATACAAATCAGACAGAAGTGAAAAAAAATAAAATAAAATTCATGTTTTTAAAAAGTTCATGCAATAATTACACAGCAAAAAGAATACAATATTATAATTACATCTCATTTAAACAAAACTGTTGATTACTCCAAGATATTGTTAGGTCGAATATCGCCAAGATCCATTTTGTGTTTGTCAGTTCAGAATTACTGTTACATGGTAGTGATAACTTCTCTATTGAAGATAATGTAAAATATGTCAAATCACTCAGCTATATATACTTAACTCTCTCTCTCTCTCTCTCTCTCTCTCTCTCTCTCTCTCTCTCTCTCTCTCTCTCTCTCTCTCTCTCTCTCTCTCTCTCTCTCTCTCTCTCTCTCTCTCTCTCTCTCTCTCTCTCTCTCTCTCTCTCTCTCTCTCTCTCTCTCTCTCTCTCTCTCTCTCTCTCTCTCTCTCTCTCTCTCTCTCTCTCTCTCTCTCTCCCTCTCTCTGTCTCTCTCTCTCTCTCTCTCTCTCTCTCTCTCTCTCTCTCTCTCTCTCTCTCTCTCTCTCTCTCCCTCTCTCTGTCTCTCTCTCTGCTCAATAAAATATGATTAAATAAAAAAAAAAATCAGTATGAGCGATCAATCCAAAATGTTAATAAAAATGAATTTTTGGTTTTTGATGAAATCATTCATAATTCTTATTTGAAAAAAATTGAAAAAGACCCGAGTTACTGATTATAATTTAACAAGCCATATAGATACATAAAGAATAATAAATAATTACCTATTGCTTCATGAATTTCGTTGGAGGGGATGGGTTGGGGAGAGGTCTTATCAATCTAAGAGGTGGTACTATATTACCTTACAGGCCCTTAAACATGATTTTCTAGGACCGAGATTTCCAGGTTTTCCTAGCGTTACACGACAATGGAGACTAATTTTGGGGCTGAAAGATACATTTTGCGATCACGAAATCATATGATTGACATCGTGTTTTATCTAGAAGGTCGACCGGGAGGAGACTCGGTTTTTTGGAGGACGTTTTCAAGGATTCCCTATAAATCTTCTGTATCTTTAGTATAATCTATATTTCACCGAAAGAGATAACGACAGATGAATTTGTACAACCTACCATCTGATACATCTACGTTACATTTCGCCAATTACAACCCAACAACGGTGCTGAAATCCTTGAAGAGAAACAATGAGATGGGCAAGCTATCCTGTCACCCGGTTTACAACCCACACAACACACAGGGCACAAACGCTTCATCCACATGTGTGTAACACACACAAGATCATAAACCTTTCTAAATGTTAAATGGATACAACTCTTCTAGATATAAACATACCACGACCAAATCCATGTAATTTTAGCATGTTCGCTATAAGTTTAGATGCCCTTTGGTGTATGACAATATAGTTTTGATATCAAATCTGCCTTCCTTGTATGTCCCTCCTATGCAGTTGGTCTATTTGGTTACGTTCAATTTAAAATTCGGGCATTGAAGTTACATGTATATCTGTGTGACAATCATCGTCATATTTTTAATTTTATATCCAAAATGAAGTTGATGTTAAAACATATATTGAAATTCAGATATTGTCTTTGACTAATTTTCAAAACGCTTTAAATTGTGCTGTTTATAAAGAAAACTTATTATAGACGATGTATCACTGGTCAAATTTACATGTTCGATTATTTTGCTTGTTCGATTTTTTCCTGCTACTGTTTTAAACTTATACAACTGACACTTTATATCAAATATTTGACAACGTACATTGTAGGCCTAACACACGCAATACCACTGTTGTTTGTTGTTGTTGTTGTTTTTGTTGTTGTTGTTGTTGCTGTTGTTGTTGTTGTTGTTATTTGTTTGTTGTTGTTGTTGTTGTTGTTGTTGATTTTGATTTTGTTGTTGTTGTTGTTTTTGTGTTTTAAGCCCCTATTTGCATTTTTAAAAAATATTTTAAAGCTTAATCATAAATTATTTATTGTGTTTGGTGTTAACAATATCGACGTCAAAAATTCAATAAAGGAAGCATAATGTCGTACCCCTGAAATCCGGACGTGACATCTTTACCATTACCAATAATGGGTTCACACTAATAACCGGACGGTACTTGAAGACACCGTATCGAAACACGTGGTAGACCATCTTTAGTGCTCTTTCATTGTTAAAATTGTAAAAGGTAAAAAAAAAACTCTGTCTTGAACCTTCAAATATCAAATGAATATATTTCACGGAATATTTACATTGTTTACAGTCGGTGTTTGACATTGTATTGTGTATCGTATTAACATTATAATATTCAAATTCACTTTGAAGTGATTTTTTTTTCTTAAATACTAAAAAGATTGTATATGAACACCTCGTCATAATGTTAATATTTCATACTTACATCGGGGCTAAAACTAAGGCAGCAAGCAGCATAGCAAAAGAGGAGTATAATCGCTGATAGTGTCTTCATTGTGTTATGATTACTGTGTTTAACGTCCTGAGGTGGACGGACGTTACAGAGATAATGACCGTTGATCTCCTCAACTTATGCATACACTGTCTTAATTGGGTCAAGTCGTTGTTGAGCCGGACGTTTACACAAAGACATCTCTGTACAACATCCGGAGGATTCTGGTTTGTGAGGCATGATAATGAAACACGAAATGACCTCATTTTGAGTGCGCGACCATTGCGTTGTTTATGACCGACATATCAACTTAACTTCGTGACATTAAGGGTGTGTTTCTTTACAAGGCCTATATTTTCATTATACAGTCTTTTGACAGTTTCGACCATGCTTTTCTTTGGTAAAATCAGACACAAAATAAGTCATTATGAGCCTATAATTGACATCGTTTACATAATTTTATGAACACCAACTGAAGTTAGGATGAGGATAAAATTGTTTTTATGTGATTCAAAAAGTAAAATGGTTTGATAAGGTAAATTGTTTTTCTTGTAGATAATATTTCACGAAACTACCCTTTTTGATATCGAGCAATATCTGGTTTATTTTTTACAAGCTTAGTTACAACGTTCGAAAATTATCGGGCACCTGTTCAATTGTGTTTTGTGTCATACATCAATAAAACTTTCATCATGTTCCTTTACGCATGAATTCTATTTTCATTTTTGACTTATCTGTAAATTTGTATACTTGTTTATCGAGTCATTTCAATAGGCAATGCTATGAAATATATACACAAAGTTTGTTTGAACGTAAGTTATTCCAGGAGACTTGTGCCATTAAATACTGGTCTCTGCAATTTCTACAGCTCATCATTCCAGCGATATCACACATTGTTTCATATTTAACGAACTCAGTACGATATTTTGTAGAAAACCAAGCTGCAAAATAAAACAATATGTTCTACAGATTTTTGTAATTTTTGTAAACAAAATACAAACAAAACCTGAAATGTTAACAAATATTCTGATAACCCAAAATGAAAAAAAATTATCTATATTGAAGATTCCATTATTTATTCATAAACCTTACGAAGTGTATGTGTGGCCCTATGAGGGGTCACGCAAATGATGAGACCAAAAAATGTTAATTCTTTAATTTCTTCAAACGCCGAATTTAAGGGGATAGCATACTTGTTTTTATGCATATACTAGAGATCAGATCATGACTTTGTGTTTTAACACGAGACGAAGTTTAAAATACTGTGATTAAAATATCGCAACCTCAAAAAAAATCAATAAAAAAGGATATGCGCATTTGTGTTTGAAACGCGCCCTCAACGTGTTCGTTCATAGCAAATCAAAACGCTCCTTTCAGCCATTGAATGCGTAGAAGTGACGTGCATTTTGTTGATGGATTCGGGATAAGATATATGTTAACATATACGAAAAGAATTAAAATGTTTCTCTACGTGGGTCAATTGAGCGGCTTCTTGTGTACATCGTCTACCTAAAAACTATAAACTTTATTTATTTACAACAATCGTGGCACAAGTTATTTCAAATTATACTAACCACTCATGTTGGCCCGGATGTAAGCGTGCGAGTGGTCTTATTGTGGGATGAAACCGGTGTACCCGGGGAAAACCCACATGGTCGGGCAGGTGACCCCTTACCTTTTCACGTCCCGGACGGCTAGGTGAAAGGCGAGTGCGTTACCACTGCGCCACCCGATCACCCACCATCTGCCTTTGAATGGCAAATATATTAACGAGCATCGTGGAGAGGCTTCAACCTGTGATGGTGGATCCATCCGATATCACTCCCTTTCTCTCCATCTCCCACTCTCGACTAGGGGATCTCCAATTAAAACATGACTGTCATTAAAAACATGGCCGTGATGTCATCCATTGTTCGATCATGACGTATAGTTGAGTGGTTGGTCGGGTGGCGCAGTGGTAATGCACTGGCCTTTCACCTAAACGTCTGGGGTTCGATTCCTGGAACGAACGTGAAAAGGTAAGAGGTCACCTGTCCGACAACGTGGGTTTCCCCCGGGTACTCCGGTTTCCTCCCACAATAAGGACCCTCGCGCGCTTACCTCCGGGCCAGCAAGAGTGGTTAGTATAAGTTGAAATAACTTGTTTCGCAATTGTTGTAAAATAAATGAAGTTTATATTTAATATAAGAAAGTGAATAAGTGAAGTGAAAGTGAGAGAAATTTACTTTCATCGCCTACTATGTGGTATACTTTGTACCTATTCCACAATAAACCTAAGAACTATTCCACAGTTGAAGGTGAAAATATACAAGAAGTTTTGAAATATAGAAAACATAATGCATCAGGAATTCACAATTAGATATCCAGAGAAGGGAGGTAACTGTATTCTTAATCTGCGTATTTATGATACACTTTGTAACTAATCTCACAGCCCTGGTGTCCTTGTCGGTATAATTACTGTCGAATATGCATTTCTTTGTTGGACTAACTATTTTCAGAATCCTTTTCAATTAAACTTTGCAGCTTTCATCCATATGTTTTGTTTTCCACATCAGACTGCAATACATTACTGCCTCTGTGTAACTGACTTTCATTGGTATAATTGTATTCTCTGGCAACAGTAGACCTGTGGTCAGTTTTTCAACAGTAAGTTGACCATGTATACCTGCTTCAAACAGTCTTGTTGCAGCAGTTGCTCTTAGGCTATGCTTCGTGTAAAAATATGAAACCCATCTCGCTTACACATTGTACTAACTGTTGGGCTTAAAATACATGTATCAACACTAACCGTAGCAACCAGCAATTCGGTCTTGTATACCTAACAGGTCTCATATGCAATACTTTACATTTTCAGTTTTAGGTCTGAAAAAATGTGTAGATAGAAAAAAAAATGTTTTTCGTTTTATATATAAATATTTAATGCAGAGTATGATATATATCTTAATATATAGTTACTGTTTAGACAAATAATGTGATATTTATTGCATGGCATTAAATTGGAGGGGGTGATAAAGTCTACGATTTTTGAAAATTTACCTGAAGGGTTTAAGCACTGTTCATTTATCCTCACTTGACACTGTCTGGTTGTCCTGGGTTTTCATAAGCACAGGTCTGCTAGAGGGTTACTTTGGGATACAACCTCTGTGTACTGACTGAACCTGCGATCATTTCTTTATAAGAGTGTCAGCTGAGAGTTAGGGCCAACTCTCAAGGCACTGTGTTCCAGCCCTGCTCTGAGAGCATAATTAAGTAAGATACTATAGCGTAGAATGTCTTGTAGCTTTTGTGGTGTGTCCCTATCCAGATTTCCAGGAGACCACAATTTATTCTCCTCTTCAAAGGAAATTACAGAAGCTTGGCGTTTCTGTATTCCTATTCTGTGGCCAGAATTTTCACCTTGGCATCCAAAATTCTTCGCATTCCTAAAGTTTTCTCCGTCAAAGCATTTACATTCCGATGTTTTGCACGAAGCTAATATTGAATCCCAACAATAATTTTAATATAGGGCATTCCCCCGGTACTCAATTCTAACTTCCTTATATATCTCTGTTATGAATCTTTCCAAGTCAGACTTAAATTACAGTTGCCCTTCCTCTTCTTGCACATTTTTATCCGATACATATTTTGATCTAATTTTATCAGTCTTCCATGCTTCAAAAAGACGGACTGTCAAGTCCGAATTTGCCATAGTGTTTTTCTTACAGAAGCGTCCATGAGACTTTCAATTTTATAGTCATCCATAGTCTGAAACTGGGGGTTAATATTTTCTTTCTCCAATAGTTGCCCAGCTTCCTGTGTTGCCTTTATATGCTTCTTCTCCGATTCACATGCACTTGATATGTCTGAAAAAACATCACTTTTCAGGTCAAAGTTAGTGCATGTTTTTGCTGGCGTGAGGAAAAAAAATCATTATCGCTGATAGAATCATCCATGAAGAGCAGTGAAAAATGACACTTTATTCATCCGGGTGCTTGTGAAACATTCACCATTTCCGTGTAAAGCCTGATGCTGTTTATAGGTGTCCGAGGGGTACAGATTAGGACCTATCTAGACCTGTAAGGTAATGGAACAATACATTGAATATTCATGTAATAGTTGGGAAGAGACGTTTATATGATACCATGTTTTAAGTATGGGAAACGCTTCACTGTGGACGTTTTCGATGTTGCTTCTATTCTTAATGTATCCGTTCAGAGTAAGTCTACACAATCACAACTTCCGCTGCCACAGCAGGAGCATCCAATCAGAGCAGACTTTGTAAATGTCAATGTGGTGGAAATGCACCGCATCACACTATATGCACACCAGGACTACGGAAAGACCAAAGGGGATTTAAGGGACACTTAATTACGGTACATTTCGCGCTAAACGTAAGATCGCATTACATGACTCATTCGCCACATCACTAAATTGCATATTTCTATTTAAATTTCCTATAAAATCCCGCATGGAAAAATCAGATTTGAATTATTTTTTTATAATATCAAAACAGTTACTTCACGACAGCTAACTCTCTTAGGTACGCTTATTACACCTGAAACGGGAATGGATTTTGTCAAGTATTATTATCAACAGATTCTAAGTAGGATTTATATCCTAGTATCTTACCTTACTGGTAAGCATACCTGTTTTACAATAAGAGAAATCATATTTTTCTAAAGCCAATGTTTTGTCGTAGCTGGTCGCACTTTTCTGCTATCAAGCGACATGTTTACAATTTCTAAAGTTTATGTCGGATGAAGACGCGTTCTTGCCTCCGCTCCAACTTTCATATTCATTTGTTAGTGTTTTTTACGGTAGGGGTTTTAACTGGTTAACTTTTGTATAATATTTGGCCAGTATCGAGCAAATTACACTAAGGGTAGCGCGAGATATTCATGTTCACGGGTACGTGCCTATAAATTCAGGTCCTCCACCCGTGGTCGTGAATAGGAACGGAATTTACCTAGTGAAAAAATCCCTTCGTCTCCCTCTCAGTCCTAACACCGGTCTTCTTGCTGTGTCGTGCTGAATGTTAGATTAGGTATACAGTTAGGAACGGGGGTCGCCTTCTAAATTACAGTTTTTAGATCAGGTCAAGTAGCATAGACGGCCCCTCCCTACCTCATTTCTGTATCCCACTCTCTCCATCAATTACACTTTTCCCCTCCTACTATTTTTCCTATCTTTTCTCGTCCGCTGAAAGACCGAAAGGTCGTATTAAAGAACGTAAACCCCGTTAAAATGAAAATAGAATAGACCGTGGTCTTGAGTCTATAGCAGCAATTGTAGTCTGTCTGTCTCTCTCTCTCTCTCTCTCTCTCTCTCTCTCTCTCTCTCTCTCTCTCTCTCTCTCTCTCTCTCTCTCTCTCTCTCTCTCTCTCTCTCTCTCTCTCTGTTGATGATAACTAGTGATTTGTAGCCGTGCCTGACACAGGAGATGGGGAGTTTTGGAGGACATTGACTTTGCGTGATTAAATGCAGTTGTCGACATATATGGTCATTAATTTGTAACTCTTATCAACTTAAAATATTTGGAAGCATTTTTATTGGCAAATATTCGATTGAATTGTGTTCAGTGGTTACGTAATAAAAGAAAATTGTTAACCATAAATGTGTGCGATGCGTAGAAAGGCAGGTGTGGCTGTGAGGATGGTGATATGTATGAATGAGAATATGGCAGCGGGTTCATTGTCTGAATATTTGAAACAAAGAAATAAATGCATTCCTTTGATTTCGAATGAAATTATATTTGTTATATTTGACTGATATGTGACAATGTGTTGAGACGTTAGCACATAAAAGCTAGCGGAATATAATATACATTCTTTATTGTTCTGAGAAATATGTTGTATGTTTGTCATATGTCTACCTGCTCCGGCTAGAATCTAATTGTTTTGATATCAGGCCTTACATGTATATTTGATGATAATTATTGCGTGGTACTGTGCGGATGTCTGTTGACGCTGTGTGTATGTATTGTCATAATGATGTCTCACATATTCCATAAATTAGTAGCAAAAATTGAGACTAAAAGCGAAAGTTGAATTTGTCTTTTTTTAAGGAAGAGGTATGTAGCGGGAATGAAATTTGGCAAGTGTTATCAGTAGTTTTCATGTAAGATTTATATCCTGGTATTTTACCTTACTGGTAAGCATACCTGTTTTACAGTAAGAGAAATCATATTCTTCTAAAGCCAATGTTTTGTCGTAGCTGGTCGCACTTCCCTGCTATTAAGCGACATGTCCACAACTTCAAATGTTTTTGCCGGATGTAGACGCGTTCTTGCTTTCTCTCCAACTTTCGTGTTAATTGGTCAGTTTGTTTACAGTCGGGGTTTGATTGGTTAACATCTGTATAATATTTGGCCAGGATCGAGCATATTACACTGCGGGTAGCGCGAGATATTCATGTTCACGGGAACGTGCCTATAAATTCAGGTGCAACACCCGTGGTCGCGAGTCTAAAGAAACAATTAGCTAGTAGGCTCACTCTAATGTCTGAATACAACATGGTGAAAAGGAAAGATGTCATAGTTCAATGTGGTAGCTATGTATTACGTACAATTGAGAGGATAAAGACGACACAGTTCACTGTGGTAGCTATGCATTACATACGATAGAGAAAATAAAGATGTGACAGTTCACTGTGGTAGCTATGCATTTTATTCGATACAGAAAATAAAGATGCCACAGTCCCCTGTGATAGCTTTGTATTAATTACAATAGAACCCTCGGGTGAAGATGATTTAGTTGTCAAATACTCAGCAAGCCTCGTGTCATGAGACATCATAACCTCAGCTAACACCTCGTTTGGGATTATGTTACAGGATCTTAGCCCTCGACTGAGATACCCCGATCTCTCTCAGTTACAGGTAACATTTTATTTATTCACTCTAGAGTTGAAACGAGGGTTCTGACCGGACAATATTATGACGTCAGTAATATTTCGCTGACGTCACGTCAGCAATTCAATCACGTCAACCACGCGGAGCACGTGGACGACAAAAACACATCCTAGTGAACCACATTCCCCCCATGGTTGCTTGAGAAGGATAACTCACACGGTAAAATATTCAAATGTGTAACTGTTCCAGGAACAGTGATATCTCACCCCTCGTTTTAGAGTTTAATTGGTCATCACTGCGCAAGTCTCGTGATGATCAGTCAAACACCTACTCTCGGGTTGAGTTAACTCCCTTCACGAAACAAACTCATGCGAGATTCTATCATGGTCTGGCCACAGCAATACACCCAGGTTCGCTGTTCTTTTATTAGTCTTCCATCCATGCAACACAGGCACACACGCGTAGAAGCCACAGTCTCCTCTGGTAATTATGTATTGATATTATATAGAATTATAAAGAGATGTAACAGTCTCCTGTGGTGATGGTGGTGGTCGGCGTCGTCGTCTTCGTCGTCAGCAGTGGTGGTCGTCTTCGTCGTCAGTGGTGGTGGTCGTCGTCGTCTTCGTCGTCAGTGGTGATGGTCGTCGTCTTCGTCGTCAGTGGTGGTAATGGTCGTCGTCTTCGTCGTCAGTTGTGGTTGTCGTCGTCGTCTTCGTCGTCAGTGGTGGTGGTCGTCGTCGTCTTCGTCGTCAGTGGTGGTCGTCGTCGTCGTCTTCGTCGTCAGTGGTGGTGGTCGTCGTCGTCTTCGTCGTCAGTGGTAGTGGTCGTCGTCTTCGTCGTCAGTGGTAGTGGTCGTCGTCTTCGTCGTCAGTGGTGATGGTCGTCGTCGTCTTCGTCGTCAGTGGTGATGGTCGTCGTCGTCTTCGTCGTCAGTGGTGGTGGTCGTCGTCGTCTTCGTAGTCAGTGTTGGTCGTCGTCGTCTTCGTCGTCAGTGGTCGTCGTCTTCGTCGTCAGTGGTGGTGGTCGTCGTCGTCTTCGTAGTCAGTGTTGGTCGTCGTCGTCTTCGTCGTCAGTGGTCGTCATCTTCGTCGTCAGTGTTGGTCGTCGTCGTCTTTGTCGTCAGTGGTGGTCGTCGTCTTCGTCGTCAGTGTGTGGTGGTGTTCGTCGTCTTCGTCGTCAGTGGTAGTGGTCGTCGTCTTCGTCGTCAGTGGTGGTGGTCGTCGTCTTCGTCGTCGGTGGTGGTGGTCGTCGTCTTCGTCGTCAGTGGTGGTCGTCGTCGTCTTCGTCGTCGGTGGTGGTGGTCGTCGTCTTCGTCGTCAGTGGTAGTGGTCGTCGTCTTCGTCGTCAGTGGTGGTGGTCGTCGTCTTCGTCGTCAGTGGTAGTGGTCGTCGTCTTCGTCGTCAGTGGTAGTGGTCGTCGTCTTCGTCGTCAGTGGTAGTGGTCGTCGTCTTCGTCGTTAGTGGTGATGGTCGTCGTCTTCGTCGTCAGTGGTGGTGGTCGTCGTCGTCTTCGTCGTCAGTGGTAGTGGTCGTCGTCTTCGTCGTCAGTGGTGGTCGTCGTCGTCTTCGTCGTCAGTTGTGGTGGTGGTCGTCGTCTTCGTCGTCAGTGGTGGTGGTCGTCGTCTTCGTCGTCAGTGGTGGTGGTCGTCGTCGTCTTCGTCGTCAGTGGTAGTGGTCGTCGTCTTCGTCGTCAGTGGTGATGGTCGTCGTCTTCGTCGTCAGTTGTGGTGGTGGTGGTCGTCTTCGTCGTCAGTGGTGGTAGTGGTCGTCGTCTTCGTCGTCAGTGGTGATGGTCGTCGTCTTCGTCGTCAGTTGTGGTGGTGGTGGTCGTCTTCGTCGTCAGTGGTGGTAGTGGTCGTTGTCTTCGTCGTCAGTGGTGATGGTGGTGGTGTTCTCTATATTGAATATGACATCATTTAGAAATAAACAGAGTATGCGATATCATTTGTCGGAAAACATTTGTCAGTCATGTTAGGTCAGAGATAACCAGTGACAAGATTTAGACATGAATCAAACAGAACATTGCCAAGATATATCAGATCCATGTATTTTGAGTGTTGGGTTTGTATTTGACACTGGTGGTTTCTGTGTCAAAAATTGGAAAATTATTCGCTGATCTCTGGTTAATTCTAAATAAACTTTGAACGATAAGGAAACAAACAGTAAACAATTAATTTACATAAACGGACAACAAAAATGGCAATTTGGCCTATATAACTGGCGTTCAAGATCTTCAACAAACGACAAACGGTCAGGTTTTTACGATAATGCCGGAAACATCAAACAAGCATTACTATTCAATGATGAGAAATCGAACCTACTTACCCATAATGACAGATCACCTCCTGTAACTTAACACAGGGAGGTCATTCTCTCGAAATCTCCTGGATCATTTCAATAATTAAAAAGTGAAATCAAATATAGTATCAAAGCGATATATCAGTTCAGAATTAATCTTTACTTTGCAAGCAGATATCACCAAACAGGTCATAAAACCGAGGGTCATAGGTCTGATCAGTATATGGGGCATTGTGGAGTACATGGCGTTTGCATATATGGAAATGCTTACGTTTTCTTCCTGGTCAATATTATTAGCATACTAGATATTGATCATATATGTTTATCGTGATATAACTGTTAACTTTTTAAATTTCCCATAATACTTTAAGTTTTAAATACGTACGGAGCCCGTAAAATGACATGCTCCATACTTATTTTATTTCGTTTTTTCGAAATGATAATTATTTTATTATTTCGAAAAAACGAAATAAAATAAGTATGGAGCATGTCATTTAACGGGCTCCGTAAATACGTAATTCTAGGTGATAATTCTAACATTCATCATTGTCGATAAAAGTTGAGAGAATTCATACAATAATAACTACATATCTAAACTATCACATCAAACCTATATTGAATCATTTAAACTTATCACATCTTTAACCTTTCATCTTATTACCAGTAATTTGTATGACTGAAGTTGAAATCCTCAAAACAGCAAATGTCACGACAATGTCCAGAATGATAGGACCTTTGACAGACGCTACAGTGTTATCATACTGAAATGTCATATCCTTGACATGGAAGAATAACACCACGCCCGGTCTCATTACATTAACGAAATGTTAACTGGCCTTTTTGTATCCCACTCGATACTTCATTCCTTATTTGGTTCTATTGTGTTTAATCATAAATTTCTATTGTAATGTGTTTTTAACTTTTGTGTCTTTCGTACAATCATTGCGCGACAGGCAAGGAGGACGAATTACCGTTTATATGACTAGTATGTAACGGTTTGGTGTCAATAAACAGTACTTCATGAAATTATTCTAATGGTACAATGGAATCAATTAATTAATCAGAAGATGTCATCATCAATAGTACATTGTCGGGAGATGCATGTTTCGAAATTCCCGTCATTACCTTGGTTCAATTTTAGGTAACGTTACATTACTTAGAATCTTGATATTTATTTAAATAATGGGTGTTTTATATAAAACAGATGAACCCTTTGTCTGATATCCATTGAATTTCAAAAGTTTCTGCTTAATATTTTCTGATGTCCATATCTCGCCCATGTTTGATCGAATATGATGCCGTGATATCGTAACAGGTATTGTTAATGTATAGTTGTATGAACTAAGTAATTAACAGGTATAACAACTTACGCAATTTCAAACCTCACCAGAAATGTATCATGGACCAAAACAGGCTTACAAACAAAAAATATTAACTTCATTCAATATACAACGATTATTTCAACTTATACTAATCAATCTTATTGGCCCTTATATGAGTGGGCGGGGGAAGGGGTTGTCTTACCGTGGGAGGTATCCGACGGACCCAGGGAAAACCAGCGTGGTTGTGAAGGTGACCATCTACCGTTTCGCGGCTATTTGAGAAATCGAACCCAGACAGCTAGCTGAAAGCGAGTGCGTTATGACTGCGCAATATCCGATCACCCAAAATAGTAGCATTTGAGTATGGTGGCTGATTCGGGACATTGTAATATCGCTTCGTTTAATGGGAAGCGATATTGCGATATCACGATACCACGATGCGATATTACGATGCGATATCACGATAGCGCGATGCGATACCACGATATCGGATCGTGCTATCGTAGTATCGCATCGTTCTATCGTAATATCGCAATCTCGCTTCCCATTAAACGAAGCGATATTACGATGTCCCGAATCAGCCACCATATTTGAGAGTTTGTAAGACTGTTTTAGATTTTTATTACTTTTTCTATCGAAGTGAGGATTTGTATGTCATGGAATAAACTTTTGTTTCCTATATTATCGTTAGTTTCAAGTTAAATTTAAATTTTCGATCTCGAAATTTGCGAAAAGTACAAAGCCTCAAAAATAACCGCCTGTGCAGCAGTTGCTGTTCCTCTAAAAAAAATCATTTCGTAAATGACAGCCATCTTAAACAAAAACCATAACGGTTTATTTACTTTCTGACTTTTGTTTCTCTACAATGAATCTATGAATCTACAACTGAAAATGACAATCGTTAGACCATGAAAACACAGCCATTGAAGCGAAACAATCGGCTTATCTCACACACCAGATCATCTACTTATGTTCTTAGAGTACATCGAAATTAACCATTTAAACAGATATATGAATTTGCGGAAATTCCTTATATATCTAGCTAGACTGATTTACGAACATTAGCGTGGCACTGACCATAATAGCTTTGCAATGTTGTAAGCGGAACAGAATGAAATATTTGTGCAAATGATAAGATCAACAGAAAATTAGTACAATGAAGTAATAAGATTGTCACCCCAGCAGAAATTTTAGTGAACAGCTTATCCATTGGTGTATTTACCCAATGATCTAGTGACCTTTCGTTTCCGGATTTCCCGGTCCGCAATATTTAGATGATTTGGCATAAAGTATTCCCACCAATTTCGCCTGTCCAAACTGACCACGTGAGAGATATTTTGATGCTAACAACAGTTTTAAAAGTCATTAGAAGTTTTGAAAGGTACAGAACAGTAAGATTTTTTGTTACTTGGGCGGAATATCCCTATAATATGCCAAAAACTTTTTGTAGCAAGAGTAACTTCCCCTTGTCCAACAACACCAAAAAGGGTGTTCGTGCACTACGGAATATGTAAATAGCTTATACTAATCTTTGCCGCTATATTTTTCTGAAATCAATCCAATCCCCATTTAACGTTTTTGTCTATCATATCATTTTTTTTTTTTTTCGTTTTGATCTTTTTTCATCCTATTATTATTTTTCTGTGCTATGTTATTGATGTATTTTATGGCCCATATCTTTGATAACAAGAGCTTTGCCTTTCTTTATTTAGAATGACTCTAGACAGAGATTTGAAATATTATTGCATTATGCTCGGATCTAAAGACAATATATTATCTCGTGGTTTACATAAAACAGCGGTGATAACAGGCAATGTTATTAACATTATATTCATGTCTTTTATGTCTCATATCATTGCGAACATTGAAATGTTGACAAGTTGCAGACCTTTCCTTATTTAGAATGACTCTAGACAGAGATTTGAAATATCATTGTATTATGTTTGGATCTAAAGACAAAATGTTATCTCGTGGTAAACATAAAACTGTAATGATAAAGTCAAAAAAGCAAATTTATTATTATCATTATTATCACCATAGCATTCTTACCTGGAAAACACACAGCGATCCGAAAGGAAATAACATTAAACAAACCAAAATGTAAAAGACAAATGCTAAAAATCTTGAATGGGTATATTAACACAAAAGATTAAAATGGTACGTCATAGTCTATTTTCTAGACCAACCTAGAATTTTTACAAATCTCAACAGTTTCAAAAAAGAATTTTTGGACTTTTAATGTCACGATAAAACATTCCCGAGTTGACAGAGGTCAATGCAGTACAATAAAAATGTTTAACGGTGAATGGTTCATCACATCCTATGCACCAAGGATTATCTTCGTCTTTTAACATATATGAATGTGTAAGGTATGTATGACCCATCCGAAGACGGGTAAGGACAGCTTCGTCTGGGTGGTTGTCTCTATAGCATGGAGACCATTTATCGATAATAGGTTTTACGGAGTGCAATTTATTACTGGTATATGTATTTCATTCCTCCTGGCAATGGTTTTAAATTTTAAAAAATGAATTTTAAAACAACAGGTAGTAGCGATAAAGCTTCCTTTGCGACACGACCTGCTTTTTCATTGCCTGGTATTCCCATGTGCCCAGGAACCCAGCAAATAGCAATACGAAAGTTAAAGGCAAGTTCACGAATAAAATGTTGTATTTCAAAGCCAGTTTATTTCGACGGCTATATAGTAATAGTTGATTAGTGAAGGACTCGGTACCCACCCCGGGGGGGGGGGGATAGCTAATCTGTACGTAACTGAGCAATCCAGTTTTCAACGGTTGGGTAACTGTTATCAGTTATATCAGTGAGAGATGTAAACAGAAAATAAATATTAAAACCTACGAAGTTAAATACCAAGCGATTTCAGACGTAGAAAGGGGAGTAAAGGAGAAAGATGTAGCCCAAACGTATGGTGTACCGACAAAAGCGATCTCTACTTGGCTGAAAAAATAAAGAAAACATTTAAACAAAAATTAACCGAGGATGACATAGGGTCACAGCTAAAACGGGACAAAAACGCAAGATCTCATGTTAGAAAGTGCTTTGCTTCAATGGATTGGTCAGATACGGTCGAAAACATTTCCACTCTAGAGCGACATGGTCAAAGAGAATTATTTTTGCTGAACAACTGCAATTTTCATACTTCGAGTGTTCCACCGGTTGGCTTTACAAATTCAAGGAAAGACACAACCTGACTTTCAAGAAGGTCTGTGGCAGATCAAACTCCGTAGACAAAACTTCCAGCGATGCGGTAGACTGGTAGAAACAGCTAGAAACCATAAAGAAAGATTAAAAGCCAGAAGCCATCTATAACGGGATTGTTTCTTCGAATGTTGCCAGACAGAACCATGTTAGTGTCATTGAGGTAAACTTAGCAAAGACAGAATCACAGTTATGGTTTGTGGTAACATGGCCGGCACAAACTGCCACTACTTGTGATCGGCAAATCTGAAACCCCGCGTTTCTTCAAGAGCCTAAAACAAATCCCAGTAGACTTCGAAGCAAACAAGAAAGCTTGGGTAACATACGAGATGTTTACAAACTGGCTCAAAAAATTCGACAGGCGACAACTGTCCCCACCAACCAACCCCCTTAATCCGATTTCCGGTTTGAAATAAGTGAACCGGACTTTTCTGCCACCAAACTCCATCTCGTAAACCCAGCCTATGGACTCAGGTGTGATCCGTTATTTCGAGGCTCACTACCGAAAGCTGGTGATCCAACGACAAAAAAGTCCGGCGATCTCCACACCAGCCAACTGGACTCACTTTACTTGATGAGAATTGCATAGCGATTGGTTTTCCCAACGACAATACAGAACTGCTTCCGTCATTTCAGTCAGTCAGATTCCAAGATGGTTGATCCTAGAAGACGACGTTCCACTTACCTCCTTAAGCAGATTAACCTCGTGTGAGACTTTTCACCGGTACACAGACGTAGACGAACACGTGAAGGTGTGCGTTGATGCGACATTATCAAAAGACTATACTTGTCAAGTTGAAAACTGCTGTACAAGTCTTTCTGATATCAGTTCACTCGTAAAATCAGGAAGACTTTGTATATCACGATCTTCTCCCAACTAATATGCTTAGAAGATAAGTTTTGGAAGATCTGTATTTAAAACAGAATTTGGTTTGCGCACCATTCAGCGATGTTAGAATCAATATGATTAATGAACGGAAAGTATTGGATTGGTGAATTAAGATCTATTTTAATCAGGTTGAACAAACACCTTCATGAAAAGCACACACTAACCTCTATTTAATCGTAAATTCCGATTAACGTACACAATACGAATGGGAGGGGTTGTATATTCTCTCACGGTTTCACAAATACATGTATATCTACGTGTTTGTTACGTTCAATAAGGCTTTATCTTCTAAGGTTTGAGAGATTGCATGAAAAATAACACTATTTATTACCTTTCGACAGGTGAAAATCACATAAAAGATAGAAATCGATCGAATACGCTGTCAGCTAATCTCCTTGAACATATGATTTATGAGTCTGCGAGAACTATTAAAAATCTATCAGAGATACATGTATATATATATATATATAACATCGACGTGACATACTTTGCCACACTTTCACCCTTTATTTACTTACAACGGACAGCTTTCCACTAGGCTGTACAATAAGCCTATCAATATTTGTTTTATTTCTATATATATTTTTCAATTTCTATATATTTGCTGTTTGATACCTTCCGTTATTGTAAACTTTTAAAAAAGGCAAACTCATCGTTTCGAGAGATGAAGATTGGTAGAGTTTGATGGAATATTCTATAGTCGCGCCATGATGTTAGTTACTCTTTTCCTAAACACGATCGATGTAAGTGTCCATGACGATTTAATCTTGATATTACTCGGATTGAACTAGATTTTCACAGTGACTGTTCGTTTTCAGGCAGAAGGCGTTCACCCCGTATGAACGCCTGGTCGTGTTTCCCTTTGTTCTGTGTCTTCTATTAAAGATGATTCTAGTGCTGATTGTTTTTTTTTTTTTTTTTTGAAAACCTGGATAAAGAAAAGAAAAAAAAATTCTAGACGTCTCTCATCGTCTGGATTATGGATAATAAAAAAAAATACTGTTCAAAGTTTACTACCTTACTATTCAGCGTTGAAATGAGAATATGAGCGCTATGTCTTGATTTCCGATCAATAAGTATTTATGGAAGCGTATAAGTGCAACTTAAATTTTTTTTTTATTTTATGTTTTACACCATTTAATCTGTAAATTTTACACTTTTAGATAAATTTTACAGATTAAAGTGAAAATTTAACAGATTTAAATGTAAAATTCACAGATAAAATAAAAAATTTAGTGATTAATGTATAAATTTTACAGATTAATGTGTGTAAATCATGAGATGAAACAGTTTTAAAGTTGCACTAATAAGCTTCGGTATCAACATATTTTCAAACGTTTTCTTTTCAGGTTCTTCAGGCATCGTCGGCACGAGAATAAACTGATTTTAACAATGGATTCTCAGCTGAACGTCTAGATTGGCCGATCACGACAAGCATATGGTACCTCAGCCTGATGCCCTTTTTGCCCTTTTGATATCAAGCACTGGAATGATTAACTAGTAAAAGTCTAGCAGATGTGTGCTTGTCTATATATCTAAGCCTGTAGGAACTCTGTGAATGCTTTATAGACAATTCGCTGCTACAATGTGTCTCCGTAGGACATAACGAGCCACCTGATAGTACATGACGTTTGTATTACAGGATAGGGGCGGTCGTAGTAATTAGATAGGCAAATCGATCGACAGGTAGAGACAGAGTGGGATGTAATAAAATACTGATAAAAACGTGAGTACTGTTGTGACGTGAAATCTCATCTAGAATCTAAATCTGACATATGAAAAGTTGCTTTTAAAGTACTTTGTAACTATAGTGGGTGTGAGTTGAGCAACTCCAACAATAACACAGAAGATTTATGGTGAAAAAGATTTGATACTTAACACGTCGCAGTTATTTGATACTCTGAGTTTTCGCATTAACCGAGTTTAATTGTCGAAAAAGCTATAATAAAACGTATCAGCCTCGATAGAAATTAGTATAAATTTGCGAGGATATCGAGGTGTGTGTGTGGGGGAGGGGGGGGAGGGGGGGGGGGTGACAAAAAGAGTTGATTCAAATCAGTGTCATATAAAGATGGAGGTTTTGCTCCTTCGAGTATGCCTATAGATGGCGTGACACGTATCGACATTTTCCTCGGTATGTCTACTTGATCTTACATGACCTAGCGCCACTTTGATATATTTACACCTGTAAAGTTTTATCACTATGAAACATTACCAGATTAAAAATTTGTATCGTACTAGCATGGAAACATTGACCTTTGAACTTCCACATGAAAATGTTACAGAAACTATTTTTGCCAAAACAAATTAATTTGTTAACATTCTAACGGACATGGCCGATTTTTTTTCTAATAATAATCACACAGTTTCCTCGGATGTATTGTCACAAAGTAAAACAGCAATATCCAACACGGCAAGTTGCTTGAACCCCGGATGACAAATAACACATTCCGCGGTAAACTGTAGCTAGATACTGTACCCCTGATCTGTTACACACTGCGCAAAGTGACGGCGTGAATGACTTATGTGTTGTTTATATAATTACATTTCATTTATAACTTTTATCAACTAAGACACAAAATTAAATTTTAATGTAATTTTCTATGATAATCTGTGACAATGTTTCTGTTTTTATGCTACTATCACACTTAAAAAGGGAACAATTTATCAACGCGTAGGAAAATTTTCAAAATGTTGTGAAGAGTCATCAGTGGCTGTTCTACTAATTAAACTCCCTCCCACTAATGACCGACCTTTCCCGAGTTTTATATGTCACGTATTTACAAAGTAAATTTGGACGAAAAGACGTGTAGATATAGGGATAGCACCACCTAAACATAGCACCAATAATACAGCACCACTCTCACATAGCACCACTCCCAGCGCATCTAAACACGCAACCAGTTGTATCACAACTAGTTGTCAGTATACAGAAAAAAAAACAAAATGTGAAAATGCTACAAACCACATGTCTAAAGGAGTTAATTGTACAACTGGAAATAGATGAGAACCAAACTGGAACTCGGTCAGAACCATGTACTGTTCTAATCGATTGGTCATTAGAATTGTATTTACCATTGTGATACCACGTTGGCTCAAAAATAACCGTTATACCTACACTTACCTTTATATTAAGGTCATTTCCGGTCATTAAACAACAGATCATATCACTTGATGTATTACATTACACCTAATCGCACATATTTATATCAAAATCTCAAAAATAAAGCCGTTTGTATCATTGACGAGTCCTCGAAAGACGAATCAACTGCAAAATGCAGTTTAATTCCTTGTTTGACTTTTCTGTGTCTTATCTATTTTTTTTAAACGGTATTGTCCACTCGCGCCTTTTGTACAATATAGCAGTTTGTAGACACTGTGGGGACTATTAAGTCCCCGAAGTTTGCAGTAACCTGTATGTCTTAATTCATTCGAACAGTGGCACGGTTTAGAATACACACATGTGTAACAGGGTCAGATTTTCATGCATATATATTACATAACGCCTGCGTAAGTTCAGGTGGACCATTAGGTACAAGACGAACTCTGCAATGAAAATACACAAATAACATTAACCATATAACAAATATCACACACGCAAAATATACATATATCGCTTTGACAAATAGATCATTTAACTGTATACTTGCAACACTAGTACAGTATTGAGTTATATTGAATTAAATTAAACTGTTGTTACATAATTCCATTACAGATATAGCGAATAATAGGAATATAAAGACATTTCTATGAACAATGCGTTCGTACTTTATTATTTACAATATGAAGTAAGTATTATAAATAAACCTGAATACTATAAGTTATCTACATACTTAGTGGAATACATGTATAATCAATTACCTGTGTATGGCACAGAGTTTGTAGGAACCTTGTCAATTATTTTACATATTGCGACCACTATGTATGGTAGGGCAAGTCTGTAAAGTTACAAACAGAGAAACTAGAAATCCGGACTAAATTAACTGTATCATTATGTAATATATATATATATATATATGCATGAAAATCTTACCCTGTTACACATGTATTTGGCGTTCTTCTTAAATTATCACATATATGAAATTACGAAACTTATTGAATTATAGGTCTACTGACGTCCCCATCTGGATATTTACTTTGCTTTTGGTCGTTTTGGATTTTCCTCGGTTACCTCCTAGGTTTACGATTCAGGCCCTTATCATCACTGACGGGTCCTAGACAGACAAAGCAGATGAATGATGCAGTTTAAACCATTGTTCCGCTCCTCTGTATTTAACACGATATCTGTATTTAATAGTGCTATTCACTTGCGTTTCTGTTGTACAACTCGCCGTTCAGCACCCAAATGTCTCTTTAAAACAGTTTACTAAATTATGACTTTCCCAGTTTCATTTTCTAAATTTTCATCAAACTTATTTCTCACGTCCTTTTGTGCGTGTTCCATTTTACAGTTTATATTATATGTACAGTAACGAAAACATATATCGGGCAGTAGATAATAGCAGTTTAAGTCCAAATGTTTGAATGTGTATTATATATTTCAACATTCGTTTATTCTAGAATTTTCAATCGTATATTTGTAAATAATTTCAATTTCAACAAATACTACTGATAATAATGTCAATGGAACTGGACGGCAGACTGGAAGCCTTTAAAAGTCTTCTCCAAAATTCCAGCGGATAGCATTGCATGATTTATGACTATTTACGGTAATGTTAATTTACAAAACGTGGTCGAAGGGAAACAACTCTTTTATACATATAAAATGGTAATCATCTTCCATCATTTTCGTAGCAATGTTATTGGTCTCTCAGATCCCTGTTCAATACACTTATCATACCCATTACCAGGAGTTTGGACCAGAGAGTTTATACGATAATAACAAGTCCTCTCTTAAACAAAACAGATATAAGGGATAGGTATTTGATATATAAACACAGGATTATTATCATTATTATTGTTTTAACGTAAATCACATCAAGCAGTCAGCTGTTTCCCACTTACTAACATTTCTGTTTCTCAGAAATTATAGGATTACAAGTTTGACAACAATCATCATTATACACATCCACGTGAATTATCAAATGTTCGCCAGTGTTTAAAACAGTTATATGATAACAAATATATTGAAAATATTTTTTTTCTTTTTTTACATGCCTGTTTACACAAACTGTCGTCGTTTTTGTGATTGCGGCTGCTGTCGTCCTCTTCGTCGTCATTTTCGTCGTCGCCGCCGCCGTCGAACAGATAAGTAAGCAAAACGCACGTGGATACAGAACAAGCCAGTTCAATTTCGGTTTAGTCTTTTTTAGAAACAGCGCCACACAAACTCAAAAGTTGTAAAAACACTCGCTCAAGATCGGCGTTTTTGTAATGTTTGAAAAATAACGAACTTGCCTGAAAAAAATATCAAATACCAAGGCCAGTTGTTATACAACCTCTATTTATACCATATGCAATCAGTACAGAAAGTGTACAAAAGTTGTTGTGTTCCAGTTTCCATGTGTTTACACGTGCGAACACCTTCCTGTAAAATATTCTAATTTCTATTGTCAATATATTAGACCTCATCGTACGTACAAAGGTAGACAACTCCTACAAGGTTAAGCGACATCTATATCGTCAGTGCTATTTTATCGTCAGTCATCACTTCAGTCAATGGTGTAAGGCGTAGCTTGTCAAAATACTACTTATTTGGTTTTTCATCTCTGTCTATGCTCAAACCTATTAATCAATAACGAAAAGTATTTCATCATCTTTCAGTTTATCTACCTAAAGTAAAAACATTGATTTTAAGATTATATTTAACTGTTAATTTGCCTCTATATGCGTAATTTTACATATTAAATAAATATATATAACTTGTTTAGGTCACAATGGTGTGTATATATATATATATATATATCTATCAGTGATGGAACTCTTCAATCAGCAATGAAATTGATTGGAATGGAATCAAATATATAGATTTAAAACAAAACTATTTATTTACAAGAAACTTAACATCGTCAGTTGTTAGCAAATTTACCTGGTAATGATCTAGAAATTCTGAAATTATTATAATATTGTATATTTTTATAGGTAATTTATACGATAGAAATTTTCTTCTGGTCACCGACCTAATCTATCCAAGTACCTGTTATTGCCAATACTGGTGAAACCCCTACATTGGCCAGAATAGTTCGGTAACCAGTATAGTAAGCAAGAATCAATTTTTATTGTATTTGGAAAAAATTTAGATTTCAAGAAAAAAAAACACTGAACCTCAAAAAAAATTTCCCGAAATATAAGAAACAAAGTCAAGAAGCATCCATTTAAAACATTGGAGGTATTGCACCATAAAGATTTCATCTATTTCTTTATTCATTAATACTTGAATGCCACAAACAATATCTAAATGACAATAGAAAATGGTGATAAATCTAAACGTAACTGAAGCTTGACTCAAATGTAGAAAAAAAGGCAATAACTACGGTGAAAGGTTACTTAGTTGTCGGACGTTCGTTGTATTTAATCATCCAGCTTTATTTTTTCCTATCAGATCTTGGTGTCCCCAGTAATAGGAGTATATATACAAATACAGAGTATTTTCTGTAGTAATGGAGCTCAATCTTATTATCCTTTTGTGTGTTCTACTTTGTGACTTCTCGTAAATAAAGTTTAACAGTAAGCGTTTTCATTCCGATTTCTAGCATTCAAATTATAGAGGCAACTAAACAATGTTACCTCTTCGTCCTCTGTATTAGCAGCGTGGTTCGGTGTTATAGCACTATAGGTGTTGAAATAAATTTCCTTTTGAACGATTCATAATTAGTTGAGTTTTACAAGTGTATGTATATAAAACTAAATTCATACATTGTGTAAACTGATTTACAGTTCAGAAAGATAATATCTGATTCTGTATGTAGTAGTACTGTTGTGAAGGTGACAGCGTTAAAAATATACTTGTGAATGTTATCGATTCACATTTGAGGGCTCAAAGTCTTCAGATTGTGTTGATCGTTTTGCTAACTTCGATTTCAATCAATACAGAAGCGGTTGTATAACTTTGTTTCACAGCATTCATTGCATTCATTAAAGAGTAAACACAGTCGTATTTGTGTCTGTGACAATGTTAAGCGATTATCTACCTGGAACTTTAATAAAATTCAATTATTCAATTTTCAAAGCGTAAATATTTAATCTTGGAGAGAAAAGTCCTTGTTGTGAAAGCTGAACATTGATCTGCAATATAATGATCATGCAAATAATATTATTCTTAATGAATTATAGCGAAAATGAAATAGAAAAAAAAATCAGTACTGTTTCGTCTAGCATGGACTAACATAAGTATACTGGTAATATTTCACACTTTCCTCTCTCAGTTGGAATTTTTGACCATGAAATATACAACACTTGTGTGTCTGTTGGCAATTGGAATGTTTCGATAATACAGTTTGTTAACTTCAATCCTTTTTTTTTATTTTTTTTTACCGAAATCAGATTTCCAAATTAAAGATTTATGTGTTTATGAGTGTATCTTTTTGTGTCCTGAAACATTTTCTTTCTTTAACGGTTTTATGGATTTTGTTTCAGTTCGTAAGCATTTCCATGCAATCATTTGTTCTGTGATGCTAAAACAGGTTTGTTAACGTAAATTCATTTACGGCAAGATAATATCGGCCTCATGTCTGCTTGTTGGAGCTTACAGATATTGTACAATATATCATGTGATGTGTTTTCTAATTAGCAATGACTTATCTTTGCTGAGAAAACCATGACAAATAGGATTTAACGGAAATTCACACAGGATAAATTCTAGATATTTATCGAAGTCAACCTAACAATAAATATAAGTCAAATCTAAAATACATTTTGAAAATGGCAGTAAGAGTAAAAGCAATTAAAACGTGATGATGAATGAGGACGATAAAAAAGTCGACACATTTAGTTATCACCCTGCATCTCTAGACACTGCATGGAGGTATGTATGACAACATATAACATGTAGATTATCCTAGAATTGTCAAAATATGTGATTCAGAATGCGCATCGAGCGGAAGAGATATTTCCATGTGAATGATATCACCCTTTTTAAAAGTCAGTCTTCGAGGTTAATATCATCGTGTAGTAAAAAAATTAAAATTATTCCAGCGTCAGCCATTTCGTTTATTTTAAATAGGAAACAAAACGCAACATCCAGTCTCACACCTACAAATGATAGACACCTAGAAATATAGAGGCAGTGAAATACATTTGATCTACAAATTTTGATTCAATCAAGTACATTTGTTGAAATAAAATTACTTCGTAGTCTCCTTAAGTTGCTTACTGACAAGTGAAGAAATTATTAAAAAAAAAAAAAGTTTCATTAATCATGTTTCTTGGTGTCGATTTCACTTGTTTCAGGATAATTAGCAATTGGACGGATTGTGTTTGGGATCAAGTGTTACATCAAATAGTGTGATTGTTAATTATGAAATATTGTTATGATGAAATTTATCATTAAACAGGAAAGAAATTTTGTTGAATATGAGAAAAATTAGGTGGAATATGACTAAAAAAATTTTTTTTTTTTTTTTAATTTTTGCAAGAAATTGTGAACATTCTTGGTATCAGTTTTCACATTCATATATTCAGTTCTTAATTAGTTGTAATCGAACAATGCTATTGTGTCTTTGATTGTAACTGATTTGCGATTATTATTGAAATACTTTTTTTACATATATTCTACATAATTGATTTTAGGGAGTTTCGGATCAATTAGTGTTATAATCAGGTATAGAATAAACCCGTACATCATCCAATGAAAGGGAACTGCCGTTTTACCATTTATGGTCATTTTGTTATAATTGACCAGGTTGTAGTGTAGGTCATACTTAAGTTTTCCAAAACCTAGTTTGGTATTATCCCATCTCTCCGTTAGTTTAGTTTAAACATATTTTATTGACAATGACATTGACAACAGGATTAGTCAGTAAGTTTTACCAACTTATAAATGACTTCTCCTACAACATACACATAAACATTTACATGAATATGGTCACGTGGTGACATGAAACTATTATAATAGTCTTTTTATGTAAAATGTATAAGTGGACAAAAAATGAAGAAACAGACAGAGAGATAAGAACAGGGTGTGGCATAGGGAAAGAGAGATAGAAAGATGGATGTAGAATGGGAGAGAGAGAAAGAGAAAAAAAGGGGGGGAGGGGGGAAGAGAGAGAATTTAAGTGAATCTTCCTGACCTTCCTAGGAATGTTTGGACCGATTTGGCCATTTTAAGGTTATCATCCACAGAGATATTAGAGTCACCATCGCAAAGAATATTTACATTAACAATACCGTCATACCATATTAATTCTTGGTATAGTGCTCTACGTTGATCAGCATATAAATGACAATTTAAAAAAAGATGATAAGAACCTTCACACGGGTGCCCACATTGACACTCTGGTGAATTTACAAGATTAGCCCTAAAAAGATCATAACTGAGTGGACTTGCACGGTTTCGGAGACGACAGTGGATGATATTTAATTTTCTGGAGCCATAACTAATAAATTGCTTGTGGAGAGTACTATTCACAGACATAGATTTTTTAAGATTTAGCTTGAAAGAATTTAAAGTGGGTGAATTTCTAATATCATTGTTCAGGTTGTTCCAAAGATTAGTTGCTCTCTCTGGTAGGCTTGTCCTGCTCTCTGTCTTCCGTCCGATATCTGGTGAGATTGACCGGAACACTCCTACTAGCACTACAAAAGGATAAAAATACCAAGTGTGAAAACTTGTGTGGTAAGTGTTTGCTAGAAAACAAATATTTTATTTTTATTTTTGTGAAGACAATTTTTCATTGTATGACGATTTTTCATTAGTTTTGTGATCATATACTGTATATATATCAGTGTATATATATATATATATATAGTTGAAAAAAATCATATATATATATATATATATATATAGAAAAAACTTGATGACGAGATGCGAGTAAATTATAAATAAAAATGATTTTTGACTATGCACCTGAAGATCTAATACAGTGAAAGCGATAGTGCAAAATGTAACGTCTTTCTTCTTTTGTCAAAAATCATTTATATATACTTACAGTGTATATATATATATATATATATATATATATATCTGTTTTTATCAGATGTGGCTATGTTACTTAATGATTTAGTTTCACAATATACAACACAGGTAGGTTTTTTGACATTGATATCGACAAAACCCACAAACAGCGATAAGCGTTAGTATAAACCATATTTCATTCCCATAAACTTAAAGTTACAATATGCAATTAATAAAGTATTATAGACAATGAAAAAGGATCCCAAACCAAACTGTTTAACTTACATTAATCTGTTTCCTTAGCAACCAATGCTATAGATAACAGAGCAAAACTGAAAATCAAACAAACAAGTAACTGAAATCGATTTTGATTTTTAAAAAATGTAGATTTGGATTTTAAGAGAAGAAAACAATAGTAAAATAACACTAGTAATTTCCGACAAACTGCAAAAACTGAGATTTCGAAATGAGCTTTAAATTTGTATAAAAATTAAAGTCGAATACGGTTTATTAGAAGGCGGCTTAAGGAAATGATTTCTATTTATTTGTGTTCCAGTATTCGAATCCTCAGTTGAAAGACGGATGATAAAATAAGGAACCGAATTGGATTTAACATTTGAAATGATGTATTTTTAGGAATCATTCATCTGTTATTTGTTATGTCGTGAAATCCATGTTATAATTCTACTGTAAATCAGTTTATATCTCCAGTCTGTTTTCGTGTTACATACATTCCGAATTTTATTGTGCTTTTCAATAATCGTGATCTTGTGTACAGGGTAAAGCATTCATGATTTGTGATGATAATGAATTGAAAATTATCATTAATGGCTGCTATTTTGATATCTTTACTTTCTATAGAATGTTTTAAAAAATTGTAAAGCACTGAATCCTAATGCTTATACTGAGACTTACAAAGAACAAAGTTTCCTCCTAAATCTGTAGCTCTACTACAGTTTTGAAAACGTGTACTGATAAAACACATGCGTCGACTTTGTATCTTATAAAATGGGTCAATATTGCAAATAACTGCAACTTAGAGAAATATGGAAAGTAATGTTTAAAAAACCTTAAGATTGCTGTTCCGTGCCATAAAAACATCGCACACAATGTAATGTTAATACTTCAATCAGAGTTAAAGCCAACTACAATATTTTTTTCTTTTGTTTTAACTGTCTCGATAATTTAAGAAAGTGTTACATATCTCTGCCAGCTAATTAAAAAAACTAAAAAAGAATGCCGTCAACCTTCGTGTTAGATGATAACATGTGTAAAATTGAGCCAATTTTAATGTCTGTATTTAACTCGGAAGATAATTGTCAAAGAACAATTTGTTGATCACGTGTGAGTTAAAAGAAAACTATTATGAACATCACAAGACAGGAAATGTGTCTAAATGTAAAATATAAAATGTATTGAAAGGTCGAATATTGAATCAGAAATATATTTTTTTCTGGTAACTCTAGCACTGACTGGTGATTGACAGTTAACAACAGAAACATCGTGTAAAATACTTGGTTGTCATTATGCTAGCAACAGGTTCGTAAAATATATGTCATGTTTCGTTTCTATTGATGTTTTCAAGTCCTTTGTCAACAATAAACCTTATAATTTCGTTATCCTTGAACTATCTCATTATTAACTTAATTTGATAACAGAACATAAACAAAGTATAAACACTGTTAAAAAAAGCTGACGTAATTGTAGACAAAAATAGATAAAAGGAATTTAAGAAAAGGGTATCATAATTTGTTCTGTACGGTAAAATTGGACATTGGTTTGTAAAATATTAAAATAAAAAGGAAACGTGCAGATGATGTTGACTGAAGCCTAACGGACTGTTAATGATACGTGATTACAATACCGATGTCTTTTAGATCAATTTCTATGTTATAATGCATGTACCCTAGCTTACAATATTTTCATTGTCTGAATTTTACAATAAATAAACGACCCTTGTTCTATTTATTAATCTTCAATTTGTAGAAAACAAAGAGAATCATGATAAGTATATTATTGCAAATACTTTACTTTGCACTTGAAGTTTCATGTGTAATTGTGTTTCACTTTTCCGAGAATAAAATTAGGCAAACTTTGTATGTTTGTACATACAATATATCATGTTTTTTTCGCCAGTGTCGGTTTTTATTTTATTTTTTTCGTAAGAGTACATGACTAATATAATTCAGGAAAACATCATTTGAGAAAGAGTTACTATATATATTTCGTTTCCTGATTTGGAAAATCGAGAATTTATTTTGGCTAAAATTATACAGTAACGTGCTATGAGCCTTTCACGTTTTTTTTATCCTTATCTTATAATATAATCTAACTTTTGTCAATGAATATTCTTGACTTCGTTTAGAGATGGATTTTGACAATATTGTGCCATTTTGTACAATAATATCCATACTTTGTTCTCATAACACTCATTTAATTTTCCGTTATTTATATCAGGAATGATACAAAATTATGTACACGGCTAATTTCCATGTGACGCCGTTTTCCTATATACGCTTACCAAAATGACGTCAAAATGAATATTATTTCCCTGATAATACAAACCGGAAAACTATGGCGGTAATATGAGATGAAGCAGGATACAATTCTAAAGAAGAGTACAAAAATGAACGACATGGGGAAAATTAATTGGAAAAGGTTGTAAAAACAAAGGATATATAGTAAAATAACAAAAACGCATGACAGACCTGTGTCACGTGACTGTACTTTCTGGTTTTGACACCAAATATTCCCGTCATTCGGAACATGTGTACGCAATCTACAGTTCATTATTTCAATCATGCTGAACTTATCATTCCGCGAACGCAGTCAAGACAGAAGAGACAATCCTTCAATTATTTAAAATCTTCTTTACTAAATTAACTTAGTTGTATTCTACAAGAAAATTATTAATTTTGGTAATAATTATAACAATTTTTCAGTTTCCATGTCCTATGACAGTTACACAATATTTATAAGTTCGTTGAGCTTCCTAATTGATTTAATAACTTATTTACAATATAACACACGGCAAATAGAGTACAATATGTCCCATGCCTTTTTAATTTTGTCTGCTCTTCCTATGCGATAAAAAATCCCTTTGACCAAAGACTGGAAACTACAGTCCAATTTATACTTTCAAACTGTACCAATAGATTCAATCATTTGTATTTACAAAACAGAGTAATGATAAACATCTGCCATGGAATATGTTCATTTCTCAATAGTATCTGACAAATTTAGATTTATGTGCTAATCTGACTTGTGATTCTGCTTTAGAATTACCATATATTGCCATTATTATGTATTATATAATATGTATTTTTACATACCGGTAATATTCAACTTATGATGAATAATTGTGTTTAAAATGTGCCTGAAACACAATTTCAACTGATATCAACTTGTTATATTCGCTGTAATAGAATTAACACAGTACACATTTGAACTATTCATGATTTTGCAATTGATAACAGAAAAGGACGTTTTTTCTATAAAACATCCTTTTAGAAATGTTCATTATTGTAAAGTAAATCCTAGATTTCACCTGTCCTGAAATGAGCCATCAAACAGTGTAAATGAGTTAAAGAAAAACGCCTACATGTGACACAGACACCATAATCACCTAGTGTTAATCGTTGTATTGTGAAGCCTTTCACTCCCTGTGTTCATATTATTATCTCATACGTCACCAATTAGGACTTCATCATTGATAAACCATTCCCTGAACATTACAAATACCAAGGAACATCATTAAATAATACAGCCCACCATTAAATGTTATCCAAAGCCAATAATGCCTGAATGCCATTAAATATCATTGAGCAACATTAAATATTATATATATATTTTTGTTATCCAAAGCCAATAATGTCTGAATGCCATTTAATATCATTGAGCAACATTAAATATCATATATATGTTTTTGTTATCCAAAGCCATTAAATGCCTGAATGCCATTAAATATTATTTAGCAACATTAAATATTATATTTATATTTTGTTATCCAAAATAAATATTGATTAAATATTACATTATTATATGAAAATTAATTAAAGCACCATTAAGTTTTATAGTATATCATTAGATATTAAATGCCTGAATGCCATTAACTATTATTTAGCAACATTAAATATTGTATTAATATTTTTTATCTATTAATATCTATTAATTATCATTGAGCAACATTTAATATTATATCATAATATTAATATTTTTTTATTTATATCTATTAATTGTCTGCATGCTACTATTATTGAGCTGCATTAAGTATTATATTATTATATGAAAATTAATTAAAGCACCATTAAATTTTATAGTATATCATCATTAGATAATACAGAGCTCCAATAAATATTATAGGGTCCATTAAATCACTTAAGATCAAATGAGCACCATTAGATGTACTGAGCATTATCAAATATTTAAATTAAAAAAAAATACTATTTAGCAATTTGAAATGTTATGGCACACTAATAAGTAAGTAGGCAATGAGATATCCAAAGTACCATCAAATATTACAGAACACCATGACACATTCAAGAGCACCATATAATATTACAGAGCACAATAAAATATTACAGTGCACCATAACACATTACAGAGCACCATAGAATATTACAGAGCACCATAGAATATTACAGAGATTACAGAGCACCATAGAATATTACAGAACACAATAACAGATTACAGAGCACCATAGAATATTACAGAGCACCATAGAATATTACAGAACACAATAACAGATTACAGAGCACCATAGAATATTACAGAGCACCATAGAATATTACAGAACACCATAAAATATTGACAGAACACCATAACAGATTACAGAGCACCATAGAATATTACAGAACACCATAGAATATTACAGAACACAATAACAGATTACAGAGCACCATAGAATATTACAGAGCACCATAGAATATTATAGAACACCATAAAATATTGACAGAACACCATAACAGATTACAGAGCACCATAAAATATTACAGAGAACTATGAAATATAACAGAACACTATAAAAGATTACAGAACACCATAACATATTCCAGAGCGCCGTAGAATATTACAGAACATTATAAAATATAACAGAACACCATAACATATTCCAGAGCGCCATAGAATATTACAGTGCACCATAAGATATGATAGTGCGCCATATGAATATAATATTTAACCATTGTATGGTATACAGCTTCGCTAGAGTTCCGTCAAGTGTTTTATCATAGCATAGAACACTGTCAATGTTTTATAGCACCAATAAATGTTATAGAGAATGCCTTTATATATTATGAAGCACTAAGAAGGCTGTTAGATGTTACAGGAAATGAGAGTTTTTTATTATCAAGCATCGTTTAAACAAATTCTAAAAAAAGCATATGATTTAATGAGCTTTTATCACGACGCTGTTAACGGCGCAATCCTTATTTTGGAAATTTGAGAAAATTTATCCCATGGGAAACATCAATGGTACCATCGGTGGAAAACCAAGTAACTCGGCAGATATATCATGCTGTCTGGGCGTCGTCTCGAACTACTGTCCTTGGGGTAAGTTGTCTGAAACTGAATCTTGAATGCTCTAGTCAGTAATTAAACTGTAATTAAATCATATAGGGCATAATTAATGTTGTTGAAGGTAGTTAAATGTTAATCTATAATGACGTTGTATAAATAATCATTCTGTGTTGTCGTGGAGTAACAGGAACAAATAGATGAAAATGTTGCAGCACAATTTTAAAAACATTCGCGGAAAAATGTACGGAATACTTTACAAAGGCCTAAATGCCCTGTATATTTTCTTTCGGACTCAACGAAACCGTTGTCTTTGCCAAGTCCCAACACAGCCGTGGTTTGTTGTTATTTGATATCCTAAATGACTTTTTTTATTTCTGTCGACCTAAAGAGATGCTCTTTTAGCTAGTGCCCGAGAGATTGGCCCTCTTCTTTGGTCCTCAATATGATCTCTGGCGTGTCAGGGAGAAGTTAGTCTCCACTGATACCTTCTATGGCTTCCGTACCAGTCTGTTTCTGTCACGTGGGAATTGCCCATCTCCGGGAGTGTCCATTTCTGATACATCTTATTGAAAATCACGTGGTGTTAAAAACAATCAGCCATTTTTATGCAATCTTGAACGACAAACGATAATGAAATATCAATATGTCAGACTGGTGTAACAGAGAGAAACTAGCAGTTGACCGACCACAAAGTCCCCTTATCGTGTTTCGGTTCCCCAGGGTGCGCTCAAATCACAATTTTTATGTTACGGATTCTGACGCCGTTTCTAATGTCAGAAAGAAGATCAAATGAGAAGAAACTATATACATAATTTTATCATGTGTGTCAGACAACCTTGTAAATCTTTTTTGTCAAATTCACTAACATTATGTTCCAACTTAATGACTATTTTGTTCAATTCATGGTTGAAGCTGTTAGTTTTATTGCTCGACTCAGGAACCATGTTCTTTTCACAGTGTGTTAGAATTTTAGTGACGTCATTATCTCGAAAAAAATGCCAGTGATTGATTATCTGAAAAAAACAGACTTTCCTTCTGATACTGTGTTGGTGTTACTTTATCATAGACAGGTTATTTATACCAAAAACAAACTTATACTGTGTTGGTGTTACTTTATCATAGACAGGTTATTTATACCAAAAACAAATTTATACTGTGTTGGTGTTACTTTATCATAGACAGGTTATTTATACCAAAAAAAACAAATTTATACTGTGTTGGTGTTACTTTCTCATAGACAGGTTATTTATACCAAAAACAAACTTATACTGTGTTGGTGTTACTTTCTCATAGACAGGTTATTTATATCAAAAACAAATTTATACTGTGTTGGTGTTACTTTCTCATAGACAGGTTATTTATATCAAAAACAAATTTATACTGTGTTGGTGTTACTTTCTCATAGACAGGTTATTTATATCAAAAACAAACTTATACTGTGTTGGTGTTACTTTCTCATAGACAGGTTATTTATATCAAAAACAAACTTATACTGTGTTGGTGTTACTTTATCATAGACAGGTTATTTATATCAAAAACAAACTTATACTGTGTTGGTGTTACTTTCTCATAGACAGGTTATTTATACCAAAAACAAACTTATACTGTGTTGGTGTTACTTTCTCATAGACAGGTTATTTATACCAAAAACAAACTTATACTGTGTTGGTGTTACTTTCTCATAGACAGGTTATTTATGGCCAAAACAAATGTATACTGTGTTGGTGTAACTTTCTCATAGACAGGTTATTTATATCAAAAACAAATGTATACTGTGTTGGTGTAACTTTCTCATAGACAGGTTATTTATACCAAAAACAATCTTATACTGTGTTGGTGTTAATTTCTCATAGAAAGGTTATTTATACCGAAACAAATTTATACTGTGTTGGTGTTACTTTCTCATAGACAGGTTATTTATACCAAAACAAATTTATACTGTGTTGGTGAAATTTTCTCATAAAAGGGTTATTTATACCAAAACAAATTTATACTGTGTTGGTGAAACTTTCTCATAGACAGGTTATTTATACCAAAAACTGTCTTATAAGACTACAATACTATTCATTTAAGGTCTAATTCATATTCCTGTAAGATGTGAAAATATTAAATTGGGTACTTTAGGTATGTCATTTCAGACTGTATTCTTTCTTCGGGCGAAGAAAAATACTTTTTCCGTGAGGATTTTTTTTTTAATATCAGATCAGGGTTACTTTACTTGGTAAGAGAAAATGTATCAACGTGGGATTTTAATCACAAATTGAAAATCAAATCACCTGTGTAAACCTGAACAAATTTTGATAGAATTATTTATTTCATTTGAGATTAAGATCACATTGGATAAGTGCAATATAGTTTCAATTTTATTTGAAATTTTATATAGTTTATAATTCTAAAGAGAATAAATTTACCAGTTAAAGGTGGAACACAGTTTGGGTGAAATATTAGATTTACAAACGAAAAAAAAAATCTCCAAAAAACGAAACATGTTCTTGATGCTATTATGTTTTTCAGAAGAGAAATAATTCATACGTGATATCCGGAAATATTTTCGCTTGAATTGTTTATTAGAGAAATATTCACTTGTGAGCGGCGAAACATATACCTGTAGACTTATCCATCGACCTCTCAAAATAACGACTATTCAATACAAAAGTAAGGACAATAAAAATAATTTTCTGTTTCTGTAATTTTATGTCTTGTATTCTAGTTTCTAGTTTTTTTTCAAATCAGAAAGTATCCAAAATTTGGGCACGTATTGTTGTCACGTGACCATTGCTTATCATTTACTAAACACTCTTTTTTGTGAAAAAGTATTACATCGAAACAAGCAACGAGTCAAATGCTTTTTTTTTTTTTATAAAATTGATGATTCAAGCTGAGATGGAAAAAAACTTTCTAATTTTGTTATGAAATTTTGTACAGAAATATTTTTGATCAGACAGAAATTTGTCTTTATGACAATACTAAAAATGATGATCAACATGAGATACTTTATGTTAAAACATATGTATTCAATCACACTCCTGGAATTTAGTTTTGTTTCAAGTTATTTCATTCATCGGCATGTCAAACTTAATCTAATTTCTATGAAGGAATAAGGCAACCATAACTATTTATGTTAGTAGTCTGGCAATGATTCAAAAGTGACTCAGTGCTATCTCCAGCAATGTTTCTAGTTGTAGCAAAATAATCGAACATAAAATATTAACCTTGCTAACCCAAACGACGTCAGTGTCAATATTCCTTTTATGTAGTCATGGAAACAATCACTGAAGAGTTCCATTTCCTGTTTTTATTTTGATAATTGGTAGTCTTTGGAGACAACTGTAATGTCTGAAGATCATTCGTCTGTTTTCGTTCGCTTATAAGTTATGTCATAGTTGTCTAAACTACACAATATATTTTACACTTCATGGGTCTGTTATACATAAATGGCTCGACAACCAGAAAAGACAGTTGAGCTTCAAAATTCAATAGATACCATTATGACGGAGGTATAGACGGGTCAGTTATCAGTAACTGACGATCAAAATCACGAAAAGGACATATTCTTCCGCCGATGTTGACCTTTTCTCAACTTGATGTTTGGATCTTTGCCGGCAGGACAGTCATTAATCATAAGATGGTTTAACATGTATTGAAATTTCCCCCAAACTAGTATCGACCGACCAGTCGAGATATGATCTATCATGCGTTGTGAGTAGGCTGCGTTCTTGGCACTGTAGCCATATCGTCTAATTGTGGTGAGTTATGGAATGTTCTAACGAATGGTGATATGAAATACTTGGAGATTGTATAGAGGCCCGTGACAGCCAATTCACAGAAATTTGCGCGATTTATGACCGGCGTTGGATCAATACACAAACATGGCCAGATCAGATAGTTTCTTTTATTGCATTTTCTTCTATTGAATAAATTCATCATTTTAAACTCTGGGGATAAGCTGTCTAGCTTTATTATGGTAACTGTTTCCAGATCCCCATATTACTTCCAGATACAATTCGACATTTGTCCATTATAGAAATGTTACGAACAATGTACTTAGGTACTTCGCCGCGGACACTTGTTGGCGGTATCAATTGTCCTGACCTTATTTTGTGCTACCGTTAAACTGCAGGATGCGCCTGGAGGATTTCAAATTTATTTGAATTAATTCTTATATCTTATTATAGTACAAAGGATTAAGTCAAATTCGAATTATTTCTAATTCAATGTTAAATGAAACAAGTTCAGTTATTGCCTTCATTCATTCCTAAATAGGAAAGGAGAAATGGTGCCAGGTACCGCATGCGAGTCTGGTAACACTGAGTTACAGGCTATGGAGAGGTTCATATTTCTTTTCGTATCTTCTCATTTCTTCATTGGTTCTTCATGGTACATTGCCTTTGTAATTTTGAGTCTTGATGCAAGTAGAAAAAAAAGTAATAATGATATCCCTTATTGTATAAGCATATTCGAATACTTAAGATAATATGATTATTAACAGGTATAGAAAATATAACGACAATTAATTGAATTCGGCTTTAAACACGTTCTTTGTTTTTAAAGTACCAAAGATGAAAAGACCTCATTTCTAAAATCACAATATATATTACGCAAAAAATTGTGGTGACACTTGCTACTTGTGTTTTTGTATACTTCATACTTCAGTACGACAACAGTTACCGTTTCGCCTCAGTATTAGTATGGTATATCACTTCAGTATGACAAGAGTTACCGTTTCGCCTCAGTATTAGTATGGTATATTACTTCAGTATGACAAAAGTAACCGTTTCGCCCCAGTATTAGTATGGTATATAACTTCAGTATGACAAGAGTTGCCGTTTCTCTTCAGTATTAGCATTGTATATTACTTCAATATGACAAGAGTGACCGTTTCGCCTCGGTATTAGTATGGTATATCACTTCATTATGACAAGAGTGACCGTTTCGCCTCAGTATTAGTATGGTATATTACTTCAGTATGACAAGAGTTGCCGTTTCGCCCCAGTATTAGTATGGTATATTACTTCAGTATGACAAGAGTAACCGTTTCGCCCCAGTATTAGTATGGTATATTACTTCAGTATGACAAGAGTGACCGTCTCGCCTCAGTATTAGTATGGTATATCACTTCATTATGACAAGAGTTACCGTTTCTCTTCAGTATTAGCATTGTATATTACTTCAATATGACAAGAGTTACCGTCTCGCCTCAGTATTAGTATGGTATATCACTTCATTATGACAAGAGTGACCGTCTCGCCTCAGTATTAGTATGGTATATCACTTCATTATGACAAGAGTGACCGTCTCGCCTCAGTATTAGTATGGTATATTACTTCAGTATGACAAGAGTGACCGTTTCGCCTCAGTATTAGTATGGTATATAACTTCAGTATGACAACAGTTATCGTTTCGCCTCAGTATTAGTATAGTATATCACTTCAGTATGACAAGAGTTACCGTTTCTCCTCAGTATCAGTATGGTATATTACTTCAGTATGACAAGAGTTACCGTTTCGCCGCAGTATTAGTGTGGTATATCACTTCAGTATGACAAAAGTTACCGTCTCGCCTCAGTATTAGTATGGTATATTACTTCAGTATGAAAAGAGTTGCCGTTTCGCCTCGGTAGTAAGGTAATGATGTATTGATAACTGTCGGGGTCCCGGGACTTCATTGACTTGGTAATCGGTGAAAATTCTATAGGTCAGTATATGTATGTATAATAACGAGTAATGAATAAACCATTCCCATTTCTGCCAGTATTTCCTAGATATTTGTTGGAAATGAATGAGACAGCTACATTTGATAGGACTATTGACCATCTGGATGACCAGCTTATTTCAGGTACAATGACCGTTCGGACAGTTGAATCAGTTCATGATATCCGAGCTAGATTCTTTAGAACCGGGACAGGAACCATCTCCTAAAATCATTCTTTATCGATATTAGTACAGACAGTTCCATTCCATGAGGAGAATAACCCCCTCCTCGTCAAGGTCCCAGAAAACACGCGATCGTCGTTGAGGCAATGCCTAGTGATTGTAAGTGATGGAGACCAGAAACCAACCAAACTAGATTCTCATTATCACCTCTCACAACAGATTACTGAAACAAACATCATAATGACACTTTATGGTTGGTGATACAGTTTTTATGCTAGAATTGACTGAAGATCGTTATGTTTTGTAGTCAATTTTGTAACATAGATATGATTTAAGTGAGATTCCATTCATATCAGTCTTATGAAACAAGTGTGAGTTGTGTTTTTTAATTTCACTGAGCTTCTGTCGAGGTTAAAGGGAAAAATCGTGATGAGTTTCATACAGTTCGTATCAAATGGAAACGTTTATAAGATTCTGTTTATCACATATCTTTAAACCTCCGCAAAATATCGTGACAACGGTATCTAACTTTTCAAAATTTGACTGATATCAAAACAAAATTGGTATCATTCTCATTCCATATCTCTTTATTTGGTAACGTTACAACGAATAAGGCGCCATGAAGTTAAGACTCAGAATGGAAACAATGGAAATCTTAAAAAAAGCATAATACATGTACATAGATATGTATGTTACACAATGAAGGTCAAAGTAGAGACCTGTATGTTATATGATGTCACCATTACACAGATCTGTGTGTTATGTGATAATACGACAATGCAAATCTGTATGTAATATGATGCCACAATACAAATCTGTATGTAATATGATACCACGATACAAATCTGTATGTAATATGATACCACGATACAAATCTGTATGTAATATGATACCACGATACAAATCTGTATGTAATATGATACCACGATACAAATCTGTATGTAATATGATACCACGATACAAATCTGTATGTAATATGATACCACGATATAAATCTGTATGTAATATGTTACCACCATACAAATCTGTATGTAATATGATACCACCATACAAATCTGTATGTAATATGATACCACGATACAAATCTGTTTGTAATATGATACTACGATACAAATCTGTATGTTATAGTATATACAAAGAGACGGAGATCTATGTATAAAGACAATTCCACAATAAAGATCTGTAAAGACGGTTGTCATGCTATGTAGGTTAGGTACTATAATAAATGTGATAATAAAGATGCTGCATGCTATAATATACTGAGGACTTTTTCAAGTCTGACCAACTGATCGGGGGTCTGACCACAAGATAAACGTGAAAATATTTTCATTTATCATTTTTAAATTCTACGACAAAAAATATTTCAAAGAGATTACGTTCGTGTCGTATGTATTTATGTAAGATATACAAAATTATTCTACGTCTAGCTGAAATCGGTTAAACGTGTAGACTTTATATCTTTTATTAATTTATCAACATCAAAGAAATCTCCTTTTTATTCTTTGTTTTTTTTTATATTATATTGAATAACATCAATTGACTTTGAAAATCGTTTGTTAGAATTCAACATGAAACAGCTATAGTTTGAAAATTTTATTCGATTTAGGATATTCCGTGACCACGAACATTTCTCCGGTCTATATTATATAAACTTAAGTAATTGGATGGGACATTTAAATCTGCAGTTGTGGGATCTGTTTAATAATATCGAAATATTTCTCTATTAGAAATGATGCTATTATAGAATTAGAAAGTACATAAAATGGTTTTCTTCCCCTTCTCTGGAGATATGGATCCTCTGCTTTCATGTACCCATTTCACCATTTTTCAGGTTTTTTTTTATTTATTTATTTTTTTTGTTTTGTTTGTTTGTGCTTTTATTTATTTATTTTAATAATATCTGGGAAGGGGGAGGCTATTTAATATTATATTTTTTAAATATTTTATAAAATATTTTTGTATATCATATATATTTCTTATTTTATATTTTTTATCATTTTCGGCTTTACTAGTTTCGCCGATGGGTGTCTGTGCTCTTCTAACATCCTATTTACCGTAAATGAATTATGCTATAAATAGATTAGTGTATCAGTCTGTCTATTGGACCTATTATGCTGTGTACTTTTGGTATAACCAAATTCCTATGTCCAACGATAATTTGATTTGTGCGAGGGGATTGCCTCCGTCGATGATTCAGCGGTTGATAATATATATTTGTCTTTTGTTTGGTTTCTAATTATACACGGCATTTTGTAATAATATAGACACATTTCAACATAACATCTATTTGCTAAGCCCGTTGGGAAATGAAGAAAACTTAGCTTTTAAAATAAATATATAATTTTCGGCTTCTCTTTGTCCAGCTATATGAGATATTTCCATGACACGCCTCATCAAATTTTTGAATTCGAAAAAGAGAGAAAACAGGCCCAATCGTAGTTATGTCTGTGCCAGATCTTTAATCAAACTATGCTGCCATGAGATAAATGCCTAGTATTAAATATCTAAGAATAAACTAGGTATTATAAATGACAAGCATTGCTGAGACTTCAAATACAATACAATTATTGAAATCAGTCTATTGTTATGCGTTATTACACATTAGTTCAAAGTTCAAGAGACAAGACATTTCTTGTACTTTAATATCTTTTTCACAAAAGTGAAGTTTATAAAGGACAAAATTGACATGTTATTTGTTTCACTTCGATAAATATTTAACGGTAAACACGTGTTTACAAATAAACGAATAACGCACGTCATTATTTCCTTACATGTTCATTATTTTCTAACTGTAGACGCATATTGTTTGATACTTTGTATGATTTAGACGTAGATTTTAATACAGAAACTATCTTATAGGGCGACAGTGATGTTTACTCAAATGAAACTAATTTTGATATTGTTAGATCTGTTCAAAAGTTTATATAACAAACAAAGCGTTTTACCACTATACCTAATTATGAACTGTTTGCAGTCGGCACTGATGTGATATAAAATTGATATAAAATCTATACTATCTCTTTTTCTCTTCTTTTCTTTCTATCCTATCATCTCATCTTTTCCTCCTTTTGACAAAATGATTTAAACTTACAATTGTACGTCTACGAATTACTTATCTTCACATTTATAGTATAACTATGTGTCACGTGCAGTATATTAATTATTTGTAGTTTCCTTTATGGAGAAGTGTTCATAAGTTGCTAGAACTTTTTTTTAAAACTGATAATAAAATATGTTGAGATCAAACGAATAACACAGGTGTGACCAATGTTTAATCTGTCGTTCTAATTCATAACCGTTTAATGCTGTGAATCATAAGAGTGTCCACGTCTCCTGAAGGTTTTTTGTTATCGAATACTTACCTTAGAGTATTTTACCAGAAAATAAGTTATATGTACGGTCTTATTAGGCTAAATTTCTTTCTGTTTCATCGATATTTTTTAATGGGACAATGATTTTTATTGTGATCACTTGTCTCACAGAAGACGAGTTAACAAGATATGAAAATAACAAAGAGAAGTCAGCACAAAATAGGGTAAAATTTATAGTTCAACTATCAAGGCACTCATACAAGTCATTGTTTATACAGCGGATTTATCTAACTTGTTTTCCAATCCAAAAGCCAACGCATTATTGTATACCGGAAGTGTGTTTGATTATTGGAAATGATATATAGATAAGTAAGTATCAGACATAAGTAACTAAAGTTAAAAATGAAGTGTAGGTTTCAATGTGAACCAGATTTGTGTTGTCTGATAAAGCGATCATAGGGTTTCAATGTGAACCAGCTTTGTGTTGTCTGATAAAGCGATCATAGGGTTTCAATGTGAACCAGCTTTGTGTTGTCTGATAAAGCGATCATAGGGTTTCAATGTGAACCAGCTTTGTGTTGTCTGATAAAGCGATCATAGGGTTTCAATGTGAACCAGATTTGTGTTGTCTCGGTAACACGATCATAACATTTACCCGGATACTCAAAAATATTAACATGACAAACTGAGAAACGATTTGCAGGGCAATATACTATTTAATGAATTATATATATAGTCGAACTTCGGAATAAATACAAAGTTTAATTTAAGCTATGTATGGAAAATCCTCGTATGAGAATTTCAGTAAAAAATTTCAGTGAACTCGCTTTACAATAAGAAGGTTGTCAGCTAGGGGTCATCGATATACAAACATCAATTTTATATGTTTGAATATCCTTGTATTCATTTAGAACATGCGCACATTGTTGATAATTTGATGCTTGTTTATTTGTTTTGACGACAGAAACAATAAAAAAGCTAATCACAATAAGAGAAAAATATTTGAAAATGATACTTAAAGTACTGATTGGAGAAGGCAATGTATGCTTTAAGTTGTTCATATTCTTTGTAGTCTCTCATAAAATTTTGTTTCTGTGGCCCCGCTGTATGTTATCCAAATACTGATGTTGCTCGTGCGGAAGTGTTTTATTTAGGTTAAGACTTTGATAAAATTGAAATGTTTAATTGTTACTTATATACATTCTAAGCAGTCTAGAGTAAATAAACATGCAATGGGTCATTGTAACAACACTACCTGTCAAATCGGACAACTACCTAAACTATAACATCATTTGACTGATGTTGGTATTGACATAATTCAGGTTTAAAAGTATCACTTGATATTCAACTGAATTGTATTGTTCAGAATCTGTTACATTTTTTTAATGCGTATATATCGAGTATTCATATGATGCATTTTGGGATACATGTGCGGTCCTAAAAAGGACCGTTTTTGTAGAACCCTGATCGGAAAAGTGTTCAGGCCTCATTAAAACCGCTGTCGTTGACGTCATCATCATCTATGTAGTTGTTGTCGTATTCTTCGTCGGAATCATCGCCTCTTATGCTGTTGACGATGCTGGAGAGTTCGTTGATATCAGAAAGCTTGGCCACGGCAAAGTCGTAATACATATTTCGAGTTCCTTCAAACAACGCCAGTCGGAGCCGAAGACTGTACCGAAAGGCGCGGTGGTCAGTGTCCTTTGCTCGCTGGTAGCGGTTTGTTAAGGAACGGAGGCGGGTGTTCAGCTGGACCAACTGATGACATGCACGTCGGAAGTGAGTCTTGGAGGTTCGGAGGCGTTTTCTTAGCCTCTCAACATCTCTGAGGCTCAGGGTCATCTCCATCTTGCTATGTTGTCTTGTAGAAGTTTACTATGTAAATAGAATAATGGTTAAGATCACTCGCCCCTTTTATACCCAATTTTAGGGCATTGTAAGTTAAATTTATCATAATCAGGTGTGGAA